>NW_027183643.1:0-142630 GCF_041296385.1 Aphelocoma coerulescens | reverse complement strand
ACCGTTGCCAGCTTCCAGCAGCTGCTAGCATGCAAAAGGGCTCGAGAAGTAAAAGGCAGTGCTGTGCTGCACCTTCGCCTTCGCACGCGTAAGCCACGTAAGTGCACTGTGTACTTGTCTCCTCTGCTTGCATCTACCGGGATACTTAATTCTCTGCATCTCGGAGCCTAAAGGTAAGAGCAGCTGTTTCCACAGAAGCTGGCTGGTGCTATAGGTAGCAGCACAAGCAGCTGTCTTTGGAGTTCCTTCTGCTGCTGCTAGCGTGACTTTTCCAGGCAAGCGAGTGGCAGCCACGCTTTCCCTGCAGCCCGTAGGATGCGCACACAAGCCATGTGCACGGCAGCTTCGTTCTTCGCTTTTTGTAACGCGTCGCGCTTTCATTGCCCCGGAGGCGAAGAGTCGTCTGCTTCTCGCACAGAAAGCTCTGCCGGCAGAGGAGCGCACCAGAGCACTGCTTCTGCCGGAACACGCCTGGCCCATACACACAATCCCTCTCAGCGCTACGTGGCACCACACTCTGCCTCTCCTGTGCTCCGCATCTAAACGGAAGGCCCTCGGCTACGTCGCGCACAGAGAACTGTGCCAGAACAACGCGCTTCCCGGCGCTGGCCCCTGCGGCTCGGAGAAACTTGGATTTGCACCACATTCCGGGCAGCCCCCTTTACAAGCTGCACAGCGCCCTCGGATCGCGGTGCTCTTTGCACGGTCCTTGTCAGCTCCAAGTACCCCCCCCGCGCACGTTACAGGCTCATAAAGACCAAGGATGCGAGTAGCCGTCTCGCCCAGAAAAATGTACCGGCGCAAAAGCACGATCTTCGTTACCCGTTCTCGTCGGCCAGACGGTTGTGCTCTGTCGAAAGCTTGGACACCTAAACACTCCCGCGCTGCTTTCCCGGCACATTTCTCTAAGCGGAGAGCTAGACGGGCAGTTCGGACCCTATCGAAACAGAAGGAGAATGATTCTACCTGGAGCTGAGGCAAATCCGTGCACAGCACATGCTGCGTGCCAGCACTGTACACGCTGAGGAGCAGCAAAGCTGAGTGCCACCCGCTGGGCTTCAGTTCTCTCCAGACGGCAGAAGGCGAAGATTGAAGCCGCAGAGCACGGGGCTTCTGTGTGCTCGGCACCGTCTTTCCAAAGCCCAGGCAAACGCGCCTTCACAAGCCCGCTCAGCCGAGAATACGCTGGCTGGCTCGGGAAGTAAACGCGCAGCCCTTCGACTTCGTCCCACAACCTGGCTAGAAAGCAGTTTCTTACAGCTTCCGTGTTGCAGAGTCCCTGCAGCTTGAGCTCACACCCGAAGGACGCGTCAAAAAAGGAGGCGTTCTTGAAGCCCCCCTTCTCCAAGCACAAACACACTGAGGCTCTGCAGCTTCCTTCTCAGATGGCCATGCCGTCACACTGGTCGCGCTGGCATTACCGTTGCCAGCTTCCAGCAGCTGCTAGCATGCAAAAGGGCTCGAGAAGTAAAAGGCAGTGCTGTGCTGCACCTTCGCCTTCGCACGCGTAAGCCACGTAAGTGCACTGTGTACTTGTCTCCTCTGCTTGCATCTACCGGGATACTTAATTCTCTGCATCTCGGAGCCTAAAGGTAAGAGCAGCTGTTTCCACAGAAGCTGCTGGTGCTATAGGTAGCAGCACAAGCAGCTGTCTTTGGAGTTCCTTCTGCTGCTGCTAGCGTGACTTTTCCAGGCAAGCGAGTGGCAGCACGCTTTCCCTGCAGCCCGTAGGATGCGCACACAAGCCATGTGCACGGCAGCTTCGTTCTTCGCTTTTTGTAACGCGTCGCGCTTTCATTGCCCCGGAGGCGAAGAGTCGTCTGCTTCTCGCCCAGAAAGCTCTGCCGCAGAGGAGCGCACCAGAGCACTGCTTCTGCCGGAACCACGCCTGGCCCATACACACAATCCCTCTCAGCGCTACGTGGCACCACACTCTGCCTCTCCTGTGCTCCGCATCTAAACGGAAAGGCCCTCGGCTACGTCGCGCACAGAGAACTTGTGCCAGAACAACGCGCTTCCCGGCGCTGGCCCCTGCGGCTCGGAGAAACTTGGATTTGCACCACATTCCCGGGCAGCCCCCTTTACAAGCTGCACAGCGCCCTCGGATCGCGGTGCTCTTTGCACGGTCCTTGTCAGCTCCAAGTACCCCCCCCGCGCACGTTACAGGCTCATAAAGACCAAGGATGCGAGTAGCCGTCTCGCCCAGAAAAATGTACCGGCGCAAAAGCACGATCTTCGTTACCCGTTCTCGTCGGCCAGACGGTTGTGCTCTGTCGAAAGGCTTGGACACCTAAACACTCCCGCGCTGCTTTCCCGGCACATTTCTCTAAGCGGAGAGCTAGACGGGCAGTTCGGACCCCATCGAAACAGAAGGAGAATGATTCTACCTGGAGCTGAGGCAAATCCGTGCACAGCACATGCTGCGTGCCAGCACTGTACACGCTGAGGAGCAGCAAGCTGAGTGCCACGCTGGGCTTCAGTTCTCTCCAGACGGCAGAAGGCGAAGATTGAAGCCGCAGAGCACGGGGCTTCTGTGTGCTCGGCACCGTCTTTCCAAAGCCCAGGCAAACGCGCCTTCACAAGCCCGCTCAGCCGAGAATACGCTGGCTGGCTCGGGAAGTAAACGCGCAGCCCTTCGACTTCGTCCCACAACCTGGCTAGAAAGCAGTTCTTACAGCTTCCGTGTTGCAGAGTCCCTGCAGCTTGAGCTCACCCCCGAAGGACGCGTCAAAAAAGGAGGCGTTCTTGAAGCCCCCCTTCTCCAAGCACAAACACACTGAGGCTCTGCAGCTTCCTTCTCAGATGGCCATGCCGTCACACTGGTCGCGCTGGCATTACCGTTGCCAGCTTCCAGCAGCTGCTAGCATGCAAAAGGGCTCGAGAAGTAAAAGGCAGTGCTGTGCTGCACCTTCGCCTTCGCACGCGTAAGCCACGTAAGTGCACTGTGTACTTGTCTCCTCTGCTTGCATCTACCGGGATACTTAATTCTCTGCATCTCGGAGCCTAAAGGTAAGAGCAGCTGTTTTCCACAGAAGCTGGCTGGTGCTATAGGTAGCAGCACAAGCAGCTGTCTTTGGAGTTCCTTCTGCTGCTGCTAGCGTGACTTTCCAGGCAAGCGAGTGGCAGCCACGCTTTCCCTGCAGCCCGTAGGATGCGCACACAAGCCATGTGCACGGCAGCTTCGTTCTTCGCTTTTTGTAACGCGTCGCGCTTTCATTGCCCCGGAGGCGAAGAGTCGTCTGCTTCTCGCACAGAAAGCTCTGCCGGCAGAGGAGCGCACCAGAGCACTGCTTCTGCCGGAAACACGCCTGGCCCATACACACAATCCCTCTCAGCGCTACGTGGCACCACACTCTGCCTCTCCTGTGCTCCGCATCTAAACGGAAAGGCCCTCGGCCTACGTCGCGCACAGAGAACTGTGCCAGAACAACGCGCTTCCGGCGCTGGCCCCTGCGGCTCGGAGAAACTTGGATTTGGCACCACATTCCCGGGCAGCCCCCTTTACAAGCTGCACAGCGCCCTCGGATCGCGGTGCTCTTTGCACGGTCCTTGTCAGCTCCAAGTACCCCCCCCCGCGCACGTTACAGGCTCATAAAGACCAAGGATGCGAGTAGCCGTCTCGCCCAGAAAAATGTACCGGCGCAAAAGCACGATCTTCGTTACCCGTTCTCGTCGGCCAGACGGTTGTGCTCTGTCGAAAGGCTTGGACACCTAAACACTCCCGCGCTGCTTTCCCGGCACATTTCTCTAAGCGGAGAGCTAGAACGGCAGTTCGGACCCCATCGAAACAGAAGGAGAATGATTCTACCTGGAGCTGAGGCAAATCCGTGCACAGCACATGCTGCGTGCCAGCACTGTACACGCTGAGGAGCAGCAAAGCTGAGTGCCACCGCTGGGCTTCAGTTCTCTCCAGACGGCAGAAGGCGAAGATTGAAGCCGCAGAGCACGGGGCTTCTGTGTGCTCGGCACCGTCTTTCCAAAGCCCAGGCAAACGCGCTTCACAAGCCCGCTCAGCCGAGAATACGCTGGCTGGCTCGGGAAGTAAACGCGCAGCCCTTCGACTTCGTCCCACAACCTGGCTAGAAAGCAGTTTCTTACAGCTTCCGTGTTGCAGAGTCCCTGCAGCTTGAGCTCACCCGAAGGACGCGTCAAAAAAGGAGGCGTTCTTGAAGCCCCCCTTCTCCAAGCACAAACACACTGAGGCTCTGCAGCTTCCTTCTCAGATGGCCATGCCGTCACACTGGTCGCGCTGGGCATTACCGTTGCCAGCTTCCAGCAGCTGCTAGCATGCAAAAGGCTCGAGAAGTAAAAGGCAGTGCTGTGCTGCACCTTCGCCTTCGCACGCGTAAGCCACGTAAGTGCACTGTGTACTTGTCTCCTCTGCTTGCATCTACCGGGATACTTAATTCTCTGCATCTCGGAGCCTAAAGGTAAGAGCAGCTGTTTCCACAGAAGCTGGCTGGTGCTATAGGTAGCAGCACAAGCAGCTGTCTTTGGAGTTCCTTCTGCTGCTGCTAGCGTGACTTTTCCAGGCAAGCGAGTGGCAGCCACGCTTTCCCTGCAGCCCGTAGGATGCGCACACAAGCCATGTGCACGGCAGCTTCGTTCTTCGCTTTTTGTAACGCGTCGCGCTTTCATTGCACCCGGAGGCGAAGAGTCGTCTGCTTCTCGCCCAGAAAGCTCTGCCGGCAGAGGAAGCGCACCAGAGCACTGCTTCTGCCGGAACACGCCTGGCCCATACACACAATCCCTCTCAGCGCTACGTGGCACCACACTCTGCCTCTCCTGTGCTCCGCATCTAAACGGAAAGGCCCTCGGCTACGTCGCGCACAGAGAACTGTGCCAGAAGAAACGCGCTTCCCGGCGCTGGCCCCTGCGGCTCGGAGAAACTTGGATTTGCACCACATTCCCGGGCAGCCCCCTTTACAAGCTGCACAGCGCCCTCGGATCGCGGTGCTCTTTGCACGGTCCTTGTCAGCTCCAAGTACCCCCCCCGCGCACGTTACAGGCTCATAAAGACCAAGGATGCGAGTAGCCGGTCTCGCCCAGAAAAATGTACCGGCGCAAAAGCACGATCTTCGTTACCCGTTCTCGTCGGCCAGACGGTTGTGCTCTGTCGAAAGGCTTGGACACCTAAACACTCCCGCGCTGCTTTCCCGGCACATTTCTCTAAGCGGAGAGCTAGACGGGCAGTTCGGACCCCATCGAAACAGAAGGAGAATGATTCTACCTGGAGCTGAGGCAAATCCGTGCACAGCACATGCTGCGTGCCAGCACTGTACACGCTGAGGAGCAGCAAAGCTGAGTGCCACCGCTGGGCTTCAGTTCTCTCCAGACGGCAGAAGGCGAAGATTGAAGCCGCAGAGCACGGGGCTTCTGTGTGCTCGGCACCGTCTTTCCAAAGCCCAGGCAAACGCGCCTTCACAAGCCCGCTCAGCCGAGAATACGCTGGCTGGCTCGGGAAGTAAACGCGCAGCCCTTCGACTTCGTCCCACAACCTGGCTAGAAAGCAGTTTCTTACAGCTTCCGTGTTGCAGAGTCCCTGCAGCTTGAGCTCCCCCCGAGGGACGCGTCAAAAAAGGAGGCGTTCTTGAAGCCCCCCTTCTCCAAGCACAAACACACTGAGGCTCTGCAGCTTCCTTCTCAGATGGCCATGCCGTCACACTGGTCGCGCTGGCATTACCGTTGCCAGCTTCCAGCAGCTGCTAGCATGCAAAAGGGCTCGAGAAGTAAAAGGCAGTGCTGTGCTGCACCTTCGCCTTCGCACGCGTAAGCCACGTAAGTGCACTGTGTACTTGTCTCCTCTGCTTGCATCTACCGGGATACTTAATTCTCTGCATCTCGGAGCCTAAAGGTAAGAGCAGCTGTTTCCACAGAAGCTGGCTGGTGCTATAGGTAGCAGCACAAGCAGCTGTCTTTGGAGTTCCTTCTGCTGCTGCTAGCGTGACTTTTCCAGGCAAGCGAGTGGCAGCCACGCTTTCCCTGCAGCCCGTAGGATGCGCACACAAGCCATGTGCACGGCAGCTTCGTTCTTCGCTTTTTGTAACGCGTCGCGCTTTCATTGCCCCGGAGGCGAAGAGTCGTCTGCTTCTCGCCCAGAAAGCTCTGCCGGCAGAGGGGCGCACCAGAGCACTGCTTCTGCCGGAACACGCCTGGCCCATACACACAATCCCTCTCAGCGCTACGTGGCACCACACTCTGCCTCTCCTGTGCTCCGCATCTAAACGGAAAGGCCCTCGGCTACGTCGCGCACAGAGAACTGTGCCAGAACAACGCGCTTCCCGGCGCTGGCCCCTGCGGCTCGGAGAAACTTGGATTTGCACCACATTCCCGGGCAGCCCCCTTTACAAGCTGCACAGCGCCCTCGGATCGCGGTGCTCTTTGCACGGTCCTTGTCAGCTCCAAGTACCCCCCCCGCGCACGTTACAGGCTCATAAAGACCAAGGATGCGAGTAGCCGTCTCGCCCAGAAAAATGTACCGGCGCAAAAGCACGATCTTCGTTACCCGTTCTCGTCGGCCAGACGGTTGTGCTCTGTCGAAAGGCTTGGACACCTAAACACTCCCGCGCTGCTTTCCCGGCACATTTCTCTAAGCGGAGAGCTAGACGGGCAGTTCGGACCCCATCGAAACAGAAGGAGAATGATTCTACCTGGAGCTGAGGCAAATCCGTGCACAGCACATGCTGCGTGCCAGCACTGTACACGCTGAGGAGCAGCAAAGCTGAGTGCCACCGCTGGGCTTCAGTTCTCTCCAGACGGCAGAAGGCGAAGATTGAAGCCGCAGAGCACGGGGCTTCTGTGTGCTCGGCACCGTCTTTCCAAAGCCCAGGCAAACGCGCCTTCACAAGCCCGCTCAGCCGAGAATACGCTGGCTGGCTCGGGAAGTAAACGCGCAGCCCTTCGACTTCGTCCCACAACCTGGCTAGAAAGCAGTTTCTTACAGCTTCCGTGTTGCAGAGTCCCTGCAGCTTGAGCTCACCCCGAAGGACGCGTCAAAAAAGGAGGCGTTCTTGAAGCCCCCCTTCTCCAAGCACAAACACACTGAGGCTCTGCAGCTTCCTTCTCAGATGGCCATGCCGTCACACTGGTCGCGCTGGCATTACCGTTGCCAGCTTCCAGCAGCTGCTAGCATGCAAAAGGGCTCGAGAAGTAAAAGGCAGTGCTGTGCTGCACCTTCGCCTTCGCACGCGTAAGCCACGTAAGTGCACTGTGTACTTGTCTCCTCTGCTTGCATCTACCGGGATACTTAATTCTCTGCATCTCGGAGCCTAAAGGTAAGAGCAGCTGTTTCCACAGAAGCTGGCTGGTGCTATAGGTAGCAGCACAAGCAGCTGTCTTTGGAGTTCCTTCTGCTGCTGCTAGCGTGACTTTTCCAGGCAAGCGAGTGGCAGCCACGCTTTCCCTGCAGCCCGTAGGATGCGCACACAAGCCATGTGCACGGCAGCTTCGTTCTTCGCTTTTTGTAACGCGTCGCGCTTTCATTGCCCCGGAGGCGAAGAGTCGTCTGCTTCTCGCACAGAAAGCTCTGCCGGCAGAGGAGCGCACCAGAGCACTGCTTCTGCCGGAACACGCCTGGCCCATACACACAATCCCTCTCAGCGCTACGTGGCACCACACTCTGCCTCTCCTGTGCTCCGCATCTAAACGGAAAGGCCCTCGGCTACGTCGCGCACAGAGAACTGTGCCAGAACAACGCGCTTCCCGGCGCTGGCCCCTGCGGCTCGGAGAAACTTGGATTTGCACCACATTCCCGGGCAGCCCCCTTTACAAGCTGCACAGCGCCCTCGGATCGCGGTGCTCTTTGCACGGTCCTTGTCAGCTCCAAGTACCCCCCCCGCGCACGTTACAGGCTCATAAAGACCAAGGATGCGAGTAGCCGTCTCGCCCAGAAAAATGTACCGGCGCAAAAGCACGATCTTCGTTACCCGTTCTCGTCGGCCAGACGGTTGTGCTCTGTCGAAAGGCTTGGACACCTAAACACTCCCGCGCTGCTTTCCCGGCACATTTCTCTAAGCGGAGAGCTAGACGGGCAGTTCGGACCCTATCGAAACAGAAGGAGAATGATTCTACCTGGAGCTGAGGCAAATCCGTGCACAGCACATGCTGCGTGCCAGCACTGTACACGCTGAGGAGCAGCAAAGCTGAGTGCCACCGCTGGGCTTCAGTTCTCTCCAGACGGCAGAAGGCGAAGATTGAAGCCGCAGAGCACGGGGCTTCTGTGTGCTCGGCACCGTCTTTCCAAAGCCCAGGCAAACGCGCCTTCACAAGCCCGCTCAGCCGAGAATACGCTGGCTGGCTCGGGAAGTAAACGCGCAGCCCTTCGACTTCGTCCCACAACCTGGCTAGAAAGCAGTTTCTTACAGCTTCCGTGTTGCAGAGTCCCTGCAGCTTGAGCTCCCCCCGAGGGACGCGTCAAAAAAGGAGGCGTTCTTGAAGCCCCCCTTCTCCAAGCACAAACACACTGAGGCTCTGCAGCTTCCTTCTCAGATGGCCATGCCGTCACACTGGTCGCGCTGGCATTACCGTTGCCAGCTTCCAGCAGCTGCTAGCATGCAAAAGGGCTCGAGAAGTAAAAGGCAGTGCTGTGCTGCACCTTCGCCTTCGCACGCGTAAGCCACGTAAGTGCACTGTGTACTTGTCTCCTCTGCTTGCATCTACCGGGATACTTAATTCTCTGCATCTCGGAGCCTAAAGGTAAGAGCAGCTGTTTCCACAGAAGCTGGCTGGTGCTATAGGTAGCAGCACAAGCAGCTGTCTTTGGAGTTCCTTCTGCTGCTGCTAGCGTGACTTTTCCAGGCAAGCGAGTGGCAGCCACGCTTTCCCTGCAGCCCGTAGGATGCGCACACAAGCCATGTGCACGGCAGCTTCGTTCTTCGCTTTTTGTAACGCGTCGCGCTTTCATTGCCCCGGAGGCGAAGAGTCGTCTGCTTCTCGCCCAGAAAGCTCTGCCGGCAGAGGAGCGCACCAGAGCACTGCTTCTGCCGGAACACGCCTGGCCCATACACACAATCCCTCTCAGCGCTACGTGGCACCACACTCTGCCTCTCCTGTGCTCCGCATCTAAACGGAAAGGCCCTCGGCTACGTCGCGCACAGAGAACTGTGCCAGAACAACGCGCTTCCCGGCGCTGGCCCCTGCGGCTCGGAGAAACTTGGATTTGCACCACATTCCCGGGCAGCCCCCTTTACAAGCTGCACAGCGCCCTCGGATCGCGGTGCTCTTTGCACGGTCCTTGTCAGCTCCAAGTACCCCCCCCCGCGCACGTTACAGGCTCATAAAGACCAAGGATGCGAGTAGCCGTCTCGCCCAGAAAAATGTACCGGCGCAAAAGCACGATCTTCGTTACCCGTTCTCGTCGGCCAGACGGTTGTGCTCTGTCGAAAGGCTTGGACACCTAAACACTCCCGCGCTGCTTTCCCGGCACATTTCTCTAAGCGGAGAGCTAGACGGGCAGTTCGGACCCCATCGAAACAGAAGGAGAATGATTCTACCTGGAGCTGAGGCAAATCCGTGCACAGCACATGCTGCGTGCCAGCACTGTACACGCTGAGGAGCAGCAAAGCTGAGTGCCACCGCTGGGCTTCAGTTCTCTCCAGACGGCAGAAGGCGAAGATTGAAGCCGCAGAGCACGGGGCTTCTGTGTGCTCGGCACCGTCTTTCCAAAGCCCAGGCAAACGCGCCTTCACAAGCCCGCTCAGCCGAGAATACGCTGGCTGGCTCGGGAAGTAAACGCGCAGCCCTTCGACTTCGTCCCACAACCTGGCTAGAAAGCAGTTTCTTACAGCTTCCGTGTTGCAGAGTCCCTGCAGCTTGAGCTCACCCCGAAGGACGCGTCAAAAAAGGAGGCGTTCTTGAAGCCCCCCTTCTCCAAGCACAAACACACTGAGGCTCTGCAGCTTCCTTCTCAGATGGCCATGCCGTCACACTGGTCGCGCTGGCATTACCGTTGCCAGCTTCCAGCAGCTGCTAGCATGCAAAAGGGCTCGAGAAGTAAAAGGCAGTGCTGTGCTGCACCTTCGCCTTCGCACGCGTAAGCCACGTAAGTGCACTGTGTACTTGTCTCCTCTGCTTGCATCTACCGGGATACTTAATTCTCTGCATCTCGGAGCCTAAAGGTAAGAGCAGCTGTTTCCACAGAAGCTGGCTGGTGCTATAGGTAGCAGCACAAGCAGCTGTCTTTGGAGTTCCTTCTGCTGCTGCTAGCGTGACTTTTCCAGGCAAGCGAGTGGCAGCCACGCTTTCCCTGCAGCCCGTAGGATGCGCACACAAGCCATGTGCACGGCAGCTTCGTTCTTCGCTTTTTGTAACGCGTCGCGCTTTCATTGCCCCGGAGGCGAAGAGTCGTCTGCTTCTCGCACAGAAAGCTCTGCCGGCAGAGGAGCGCACCAGAGCACTGCTTCTGCCGGAACACGCCTGGCCCATACACACAATCCCTCTCAGCGCTACGTGGCACCACACTCTGCCTCTCCTGTGCTCCGCATCTAAACGGAAAGGCCCTCGGCTACGTCGCGCACAGAGAACTGTGCCAGAACAACGCGCTTCCCGGCGCTGGCCCCTGCGGCTCGGAGAAACTTGGATTTGCACCACATTCCCGGGCAGCCCCCTTTACAAGCTGCACAGCGCCCTCGGATCGCGGTGCTCTTTGCACGGTCCTTGTCAGCTCCAAGTACCCCCCCCGCGCACGTTACAGGCTCATAAAGACCAAGGATGCGAGTAGCCGTCTCGCCCAGAAAAATGTACCGGCGCAAAAGCACGATCTTCGTTACCCGTTCTCGTCGGCCAGACGGTTGTGCTCTGTCGAAAGGCTTGGACACCTAAACACTCCCGCGCTGCTTTCCCGGCACATTTCTCTAAGCGGAGAGCTAGACGGGCAGTTCGGACCCCATCGAAACAGAAGGAGAATGATTCTACCTGGAGCTGAGGCAAATCCGTGCACAGCACATGCTGCGTGCCAGCACTGTACACGCTGAGGAGCAGCAAAGCTGAGTGCCACCGCTGGGCTTCAGTTCTCTCCAGACGGCAGAAGGCGAAGATTGAAGCCGCAGAGCACGGGGCTTCTGTGTGCTCGGCACCGTCTTTCCAAAGCCCAGGCAAACGCGCCTTCACAAGCCCGCTCAGCCGAGAATACGCTGGCTGGCTCGGGAAGTAAACGCGCAGCCCTTCGACTTCGTCCCACAACCTGGCTAGAAAGCAGTTTCTTACAGCTTCCGTGTTGCAGAGTCCCTGCAGCTTGAGCTCACCCCGAAGGACGCGTCAAAAAAGGAGGCGTTCTTGAAGCCCCCCTTCTCCAAGCACAAACACACTGAGGCTCTGCAGCTTCCTTCTCAGATGGCCATGCCGTCACACTGGTCGCGCTGGCATTACCGTTGCCAGCTTCCAGCAGCTGCTAGCATGCAAAAGGGCTCGAGAAGTAAAAGGCAGTGCTGTGCTGCACCTTCGCCTTCGCACGCGTAAGCCACGTAAGTGCACTGTGTACTTGTCTCCTCTGCTTGCATCTACCGGGATACTTAATTCTCTGCATCTCGGAGCCTAAAGGTAAGAGCAGCTGTTTCCACAGAAGCTGGCTGGTGCTATAGGTAGCAGCACAAGCAGCTGTCTTTGGAGTTCCTTCTGCTGCTGCTAGCGTGACTTTTCCAGGCAAGCGAGTGGCAGCCACGCTTTCCCTGCAGCCCGTAGGATGCGCACACAAGCCATGTGCACGGCAGCTTCGTTCTTCGCTTTTTGTAACGCGTCGCGCTTTCATTGCCCCGGAGGCGAAGAGTCGTCTGCTTCTCGCCCAGAAAGCTCTGCCGGCAGAGGAGCGCACCAGAGCACTGCTTCTGCCGGAACACGCCTGGCCCATACACACAATCCCTCTCAGCGCTACGTGGCACCACACTCTGCCTCTCCTGTGCTCCGCATCTAAACGGAAAGGCCCTCGGCTACGTCGCGCACAGAGAACTGTGCCAGAACAACGCGCTTCCCGGCGCTGGCCCCTGCGGCTCGGAGAAACTTGGATTTGCACCACATTCCCGGGCAGCCCCCTTTACAAGCTGCACAGCGCCCTCGGATCGCGGTGCTCTTTGCACGGTCCTTGTCAGCTCCAAGTACCCCCCCCGCGCACGTTACAGGCTCATAAAGACCAAGGATGCGAGTAGCCGTCTCGCCCAGAAAAATGTACCGGCGCAAAAGCACGATCTTCGTTACCCGTTCTCGTCGGCCAGACGGTTGTGCTCTGTCGAAAGGCTTGGACACCTAAACACTCCCGCGCTGCTTTCCCGGCACATTTCTCTAAGCGGAGAGCTAGACGGGCAGTTCGGACCCCATCGAAACAGAAGGAGAATGATTCTACCTGGAGCTGAGGCAAATCCGTGCACAGCACATGCTGCGTGCCAGCACTGTACACGCTGAGGAGCAGCAAAGCTGAGTGCCACCGCTGGGCTTCAGTTCTCTCCAGACGGCAGAAGGCGAAGATTGAAGCCGCAGAGCACGGGGCTTCTGTGTGCTCGGCACCGTCTTTCCAAAGCCCAGGCAAACGCGCCTTCACAAGCCCGCTCAGCCGAGAATACGCTGGCTGGCTCGGGAAGTAAACGCGCAGCCCTTCGACTTCGTCCCACAACCTGGCTAGAAAGCAGTTTCTTACAGCTTCCGTGTTGCAGAGTCCCTGCAGCTTGAGCTCCCCCCGAGGGACGCGTCAAAAAAGGAGGCGTTCTTGAAGCCCCCCTTCTCCAAGCACAAACACACTGAGGCTCTGCAGCTTCCTTCTCAGATGGCCATGCCGTCACACTGGTCGCGCTGGCATTACCGTTGCCAGCTTCCAGCAGCTGCTAGCATGCAAAAGGGCTCGAGAAGTAAAAGGCAGTGCTGTGCTGCACCTTCGCCTTCGCACGCGTAAGCCACGTAAGTGCACTGTGTACTTGTCTCCTCTGCTTGCATCTACCGGGATACTTAATTCTCTGCATCTCGGAGCCTAAAGGTAAGAGCAGCTGTTTCCACAGAAGCTGGCTGGTGCTATAGGTAGCAGCACAAGCAGCTGTCTTTGGAGTTCCTTCTGCTGCTGCTAGCGTGACTTTTCCAGGCAAGCGAGTGGCAGCCACGCTTTCCCTGCAGCCCGTAGGATGCGCACACAAGCCATGTGCACGGCAGCTTCGTTCTTCGCTTTTTGTAACGCGTCGCGCTTTCATTGCCCCGGAGGCGAAGAGTCGTCTGCTTCTCGCCCAGAAAGCTCTGCCGGCAGAGGGGCGCACCAGAGCACTGCTTCTGCCGGAACACGCCTGGCCCATACACACAATCCCTCTCAGCGCTACGTGGCACCACACTCTGCCTCTCCTGTGCTCCGCATCTAAACGGAAAGGCCCTCGGCTACGTCGCGCACAGAGAACTGTGCCAGAACAACGCGCTTCCCGGCGCTGGCCCCTGCGGCTCGGAGAAACTTGGATTTGCACCACATTCCCGGGCAGCCCCCTTTACAAGCTGCACAGCGCCCTCGGATCGCGGTGCTCTTTGCACGGTCCTTGTCAGCTCCAAGTACCCCCCCGCGCACGTTACAGGCTCATAAAGACCAAGGATGCGAGTAGCCGTCTCGCCCAGAAAAATGTACCGGCGCAAAAGCACGATCTTCGTTACCCGTTCTCGTCGGCCAGACGGTTGTGCTCTGCCGAAAGGCTTGGACACCTAAACACTCCCGCGCTGCTTTCCCGGCACATTTCTCTAAGCGGAGAGCTAGACGGGCAGTTCGGACCCCATCGAAACAGAAGGAGAATGATTCTACCTGGAGCTGAGGCAAATCCGTGCACAGCACATGCTGCGTGCCAGCACTGTACACGCTGAGGAGCAGCAAAGCTGAGTGCCACCGCTGGGCTTCAGTTCTCTCCAGACGGCAGAAGGCGAAGATTGAAGCCGCAGAGCACGGGGCTTCTGTGTGCTCGGCACCGTCTTTCCAAAGCCCAGGCAAACGCGCCTTCACAAGCCCGCTCAGCCGAGAATACGCTGGCTGGCTCGGGAAGTAAACGCGCAGCCCTTCGACTTCGTCCCACAACCTGGCTAGAAAGCAGTTTCTTACAGCTTCCGTGTTGCAGAGTCCCTGCAGCTTGAGCTCACCCCGAAGGACGCGTCAAAAAAGGAGGCGTTCTTGAAGCCCCCCTTCTCCAAGCACAAACACACTGAGGCTCTGCAGCTTCCTTCTCAGATGGCCATGCCGTCACACTGGTCGCGCTGGCATTACCGTTGCCAGCTTCCAGCAGCTGCTAGCATGCAAAAGGGCTCGAGAAGTAAAAGGCAGTGCTGTGCTGCACCTTCGCCTTCGCACGCGTAAGCCACGTAAGTGCACTGTGTACTTGTCTCCTCTGCTTGCATCTACCGGGATACTTAATTCTCTGCATCTCGGAGCCTAAAGGTAAGAGCAGCTGTTTCCACAGAAGCTGGCTGGTGCTATAGGTAGCAGCACAAGCAGCTGTCTTTGGAGTTCCTTCTGCTGCTGCTAGCGTGACTTTTCCAGGCAAGCGAGTGGCAGCCACGCTTTCCCTGCAGCCCGTAGGATGCGCACACAAGCCATGTGCACGGCAGCTTCGTTCTTCGCTTTTTGTAACGCGTCGCGCTTTCATTGCCCCGGAGGCGAAGAGTCGTCTGCTTCTCGCCCAGAAAGCTCTGCCGGCAGAGGAGCGCACCAGAGCACTGCTTCTGCCGGAACACGCCTGGCCCATACACACAATCCCTCTCAGCGCTACGTGGCACCACACTCTGCCTCTCCTGTGCTCCGCATCTAAACGGAAAGGCCCTCGGCTACGTCGCGCACAGAGAACTGTGCCAGAACAACGCGCTTCCCGGCGCTGGCCCCTGCGGCTCGGAGAAACTTGGATTTGCACCACATTCCCGGGCAGCCCCCTTTACAAGCTGCACAGCGCCCTCGGATCGCGGTGCTCTTTGCACGGTCCTTGTCAGCTCCAAGTACCCCCCCCCGCGCACGTTACAGGCTCATAAAGACCAAGGATGCGAGTAGCCGTCTCGCCCAGAAAAATGTACCGGCGCAAAAGCACGATCTTCGTTACCCGTTCTCGTCGGCCAGACGGTTGTGCTCTGCCGAAAGGCTTGGACACCTAAACACTCCCGCGCTGCTTTCCCGGCACATTTCTCTAAGCGGAGAGCTAGACGGGCAGTTCGGACCCCATCGAAACAGAAGGAGAATGATTCTACCTGGAGCTGAGGCAAATCCGTGCACAGCACATGCTGCGTGCCAGCACTGTACACGCTGAGGAGCAGCAAAGCTGAGTGCCACCGCTGGGCTTCAGTTCTCTCCAGACGGCAGAAGGCGAAGATTGAAGCCGCAGAGCACGGGGCTTCTGTGTGCTCGGCACCGTCTTTCCAAAGCCCAGGCAAACGCGCCTTCACAAGCCCGCTCAGCCGAGAATACGCTGGCTGGCTCGGGAAGTAAACGCGCAGCCCTTCGACTTCGTCCCACAACCTGGCTAGAAAGCAGTTTCTTACAGCTTCCGTGTTGCAGAGTCCCTGCAGCTTGAGCTCACCCCGAAGGACGCGTCAAAAAAGGAGGCGTTCTTGAAGCCCCCCTTCTCCAAGCACAAACACACTGAGGCTCTGCAGCTTCCTTCTCAGATGGCCATGCCGTCACACTGGTCGCGCTGGCATTACCGTTGCCAGCTTCCAGCAGCTGCTAGCATGCAAAAGGGCTCGAGAAGTAAAAGGCAGTGCTGTGCTGCACCTTCGCCTTCGCACGCGTAAGCCACGTAAGTGCACTGTGTACTTGTCTCCTCTGCTTGCATCTACCGGGATACTTAATTCTCTGCATCTCGGAGCCTAAAGGTAAGAGCAGCTGTTTCCACAGAAGCTGGCTGGTGCTATAGGTAGCAGCACAAGCAGCTGTCTTTGGAGTTCCTTCTGCTGCTGCTAGCGTGACTTTTCCAGGCAAGCGAGTGGCAGCCACGCTTTCCCTGCAGCCCGTAGGATGCGCACACAAGCCATGTGCACGGCAGCTTCGTTCTTCGCTTTTTGTAACGCGTCGCGCTTTCATTGCCCCGGAGGCGAAGAGTCGTCTGCTTCTCGCCCAGAAAGCTCTGCCGGCAGAGGAGCGCACCAGAGCACTGCTTCTGCCGGAACACGCCTGGCCCATACACACAATCCCTCTCAGCGCTACGTGGCACCACACTCTGCCTCTCCTGTGCTCCGCATCTAAACGGAAAGGCCCTCGGCTACGTCGCGCACAGAGAACTGTGCCAGAACAACGCGCTTCCCGGCGCTGGCCCCTGCGGCTCGGAGAAACTTGGATTTGCACCACATTCCCGGGCAGCCCCCTTTACAAGCTGCACAGCGCCCTCGGATCGCGGTGCTCTTTGCACGGTCCTTGTCAGCTCCAAGTACCCCCCCGCGCACGTTACAGGCTCATAAAGACCAAGGATGCGAGTAGCCGTCTCGCCCAGAAAAATGTACCGGCGCAAAAGCACGATCTTCGTTACCCGTTCTCGTCGGCCAGACGGTTGTGCTCTGTCGAAAGGCTTGGACACCTAAACACTCCCGCGCTGCTTTCCCGGCACATTTCTCTAAGCGGAGAGCTAGACGGGCAGTTCGGACCCCATCGAAACAGAAGGAGAATGATTCTACCTGGAGCTGAGGCAAATCCGTGCACAGCACATGCTGCGTGCCAGCACTGTACACGCTGAGGAGCAGCAAAGCTGAGTGCCACCGCTGGGCTTCAGTTCTCTCCAGACGGCAGAAGGCGAAGATTGAAGCCGCAGAGCACGGGGCTTCTGTGTGCTCGGCACCGTCTTTCCAAAGCCCAGGCAAACGCGCCTTCACAAGCCCGCTCAGCCGAGAATACGCTGGCTGGCTCGGGAAGTAAACGCGCAGCCCTTCGACTTCGTCCCACAACCTGGCTAGAAAGCAGTTTCTTACAGCTTCCGTGTTGCAGAGTCCCTGCAGCTTGAGCTCACCCCGAAGGACGCGTCAAAAAAGGAGGCGTTCTTGAAGCCCCCCTTCTCCAAGCACAAACACACTGAGGCTCTGCAGCTTCCTTCTCAGATGGCCATGCCGTCACACTGGTCGCGCTGGCATTACCGTTGCCAGCTTCCAGCAGCTGCTAGCATGCAAAAGGGCTCGAGAAGTAAAAGGCAGTGCTGTGCTGCACCTTCGCCTTCGCACGCGTAAGCCACGTAAGTGCACTGTGTACTTGTCTCCTCTGCTTGCATCTACCGGGATACTTAATTCTCTGCATCTCGGAGCCTAAAGGTAAGAGCAGCTGTTTCCACAGAAGCTGGCTGGTGCTATAGGTAGCAGCACAAGCAGCTGTCTTTGGAGTTCCTTCTGCTGCTGCTAGCGTGACTTTTCCAGGCAAGCGAGTGGCAGCCACGCTTTCCCTGCAGCCCGTAGGATGCGCACACAAGCCATGTGCACGGCAGCTTCGTTCTTCGCTTTTTGTAACGCGTCGCGCTTTCATTGCCCCGGAGGCGAAGAGTCGTCTGCTTCTCGCCCAGAAAGCTCTGCCGGCAGAGGAGCGCACCAGAGCACTGCTTCTGCCGGAACACGCCTGGCCCATACACACAATCCCTCTCAGCGCTACGTGGCACCACACTCTGCCTCTCCTGTGCTCCGCATCTAAACGGAAAGGCCCTCGGCTACGTCGCGCACAGAGAACTGTGCCAGAACAACGCGCTTCCCGGCGCTGGCCCCTGCGGCTCGGAGAAACTTGGATTTGCACCACATTCCCGGGCAGCCCCCTTTACAAGCTGCACAGCGCCCTCGGATCGCGGTGCTCTTTGCACGGTCCTTGTCAGCTCCAAGTACCCCCCCCGCGCACGTTACAGGCTCATAAAGACCAAGGATGCGAGTAGCCGTCTCGCCCAGAAAAATGTACCGGCGCAAAAGCACGATCTTCGTTACCCGTTCTCGTCGGCCAGACGGTTGTGCTCTGTCGAAAGGCTTGGACACCTAAACACTCCCGCGCTGCTTTCCCGGCACATTTCTCTAAGCGGAGAGCTAGACGGGCAGTTCGGACCCCATCGAAACAGAAGGAGAATGATTCTACCTGGAGCTGAGGCAAATCCGTGCACAGCACATGCTGCGTGCCAGCACTGTACACGCTGAGGAGCAGCAAAGCTGAGTGCCACCGCTGGGCTTCAGTTCTCTCCAGACGGCAGAAGGCGAAGATTGAAGCCGCAGAGCACGGGGCTTCTGTGTGCTCGGCACCGTCTTTCCAAAGCCCAGGCAAACGCGCCTTCACAAGCCCGCTCAGCCGAGAATACGCTGGCTGGCTCGGGAAGTAAACGCGCAGCCCTTCGACTTCGTCCCACAACCTGGCTAGAAAGCAGTTTCTTACAGCTTCCGTGTTGCAGAGTCCCTGCAGCTTGAGCTCCCCCCGAAGGACGCGTCAAAAAAGGAGGTGTTCTTGAAGCCCCCCTTCTCCAAGCACAAACACACTGAGGCTCTGCAGCTTCCTTCTCAGATGGCCATGCCGTCACACTGGTCGCGCTGGCATTACCGTTGCCAGCTTCCAGCAGCTGCTAGCATGCAAAAGGGCTCGAGAAGTAAAAGGCAGTGCTGTGCTGCACCTTCGCCTTCGCACGCGTAAGCCACGTAAGTGCACTGTGTACTTGTCTCCTCTGCTTGCATCTACCGGGATACTTAATTCTCTGCATCTCGGAGCCTAAAGGTAAGAGCAGCTGTTTCCACAGAAGCTGGCTGGTGCTATAGGTAGCAGCACAAGCAGCTGTCTTTGGAGTTCCTTCTGCTGCTGCTAGCGTGACTTTTCCAGGCAAGCGAGTGGCAGCCACGCTTTCCCTGCAGCCCGTAGGATGCGCACACAAGCCATGTGCACGGCAGCTTCGTTCTTCGCTTTTTGTAACGCGTCGCGCTTTCATTGCCCCGGAGGCGAAGAGTCGTCTGCTTCTCGCCCAGAAAGCTCTGCCGGCAGAGGAGCGCACCAGAGCACTGCTTCTGCCGGAACACGCCTGGCCCATACACACAATCCCTCTCAGCGCTACGTGGCACCACACTCTGCCTCTCCTGTGCTCCGCATCTAAACGGAAAGGCCCTCGGCTACGTCGCGCACAGAGAACTGTGCCAGAACAACGCGCTTCCCGGCGCTGGCCCCTGCGGCTCGGAGAAACTTGGATTTGCACCACATTCCCGGGCAGCCCCCTTTACAAGCTGCACAGCGCCCTCGGATCGCGGTGCTCTTTGCACGGTCCTTGTCAGCTCCAAGTACCCCCCCCGCGCACGTTACAGGCTCATAAAGACCAAGGATGCGAGTAGCCGTCTCGCCCAGAAAAATGTACCGGCGCAAAAGCACGATCTTCGTTACCCGTTCTCGTCGGCCAGACGGTTGTGCTCTGTCGAAAGGCTTGGACACCTAAACACTCCCGCGCTGCTTTCCCGGCACATTTCTCTAAGCGGAGAGCTAGACGGGCAGTTCGGACCCCATCGAAACAGAAGGAGAATGATTCTACCTGGAGCTGAGGCAAATCCGTGCACAGCACATGCTGCGTGCCAGCACTGTACACGCTGAGGAGCAGCAAAGCTGAGTGCCACCGCTGGGCTTCAGTTCTCTCCAGACGGCAGAAGGCGAAGATTGAAGCCGCAGAGCACGGGGCTTCTGTGTGCTCGGCACCGTCTTTCCAAAGCCCAGGCAAACGCGCCTTCACAAGCCCGCTCAGCCGAGAATACGCTGGCTGGCTCGGGAAGTAAACGCGCAGCCCTTCGACTTCGTCCCACAACCTGGCTAGAAAGCAGTTTCTTACAGCTTCCGTGTTGCAGAGTCCCTGCAGCTTGAGCTCACCCCGAAGGACGCGTCAAAAAAGGAGGCGTTCTTGAAGCCCCCCTTCTCCAAGCACAAACACACTGAGGCTCTGCAGCTTCCTTCTCAGATGGCCATGCCGTCACACTGGTCGCGCTGGCATTACCGTTGCCAGCTTCCAGCAGCTGCTAGCATGCAAAAGGGCTCGAGAAGTAAAAGGCAGTGCTGTGCTGCACCTTCGCCTTCGCACGCGTAAGCCACGTAAGTGCACTGTGTACTTGTCTCCTCTGCTTGCAGCTACCGGGATACTTAATTCTCTGCATCTCGGAGCCTAAAGGTAAGAGCAGCTGTTTCCACAGAAGCTGGCTGGTGCTATAGGTAGCAGCACAAGCAGCTGTCTTTGGAGTTCCTTCTGCTGCTGCTAGCGTGACTTTTCCAGGCAAGCGAGTGGCAGCCACGCTTTCCCTGCAGCCCGTAGGATGCGCACACAAGCCATGTGCACGGCAGCTTCGTTCTTCGCTTTTTGTAACGCGTCGCGCTTTCATTGCCCCGGAGGCGAAGAGTCGTCTGCTTCTCGCCCAGAAAGCTCTGCCGGCAGAGGAGCGCACCAGAGCACTGCTTCTGCCGGAACACGCCTGGCCCATACACACAATCCCTCTCAGCGCTACGTGGCACCACACTCTGCCTCTCCTGTGCTCCGCATCTAAACGGAAAGGCCCTCGGCTACGTCGCGCACAGAGAACTGTGCCAGAACAACGCGCTTCCCGGCGCTGGCCCCTGCGGCTCGGAGAAACTTGGATTTGCACCACATTCCCGGGCAGCCCCCTTTACAAGCTGCACAGCGCCCTCGGATCGCGGTGCTCTTTGCACGGTCCTTGTCAGCTCCAAGTACCCCCCCGCGCACGTTACAGGCTCATAAAGACCAAGGATGCGAGTAGCCGTCTCGCCCAGAAAAATGTACCGGCGCAAAAGCACGATCTTCGTTACCCGTTCTCGTCGGCCAGACGGTTGTGCTCTGTCGAAAGGCTTGGACACCTAAACACTCCCGCGCTGCTTTCCCGGCACATTTCTCTAAGCGGAGAGCTAGACGGGCAGTTCGGACCCCATCGAAACAGAAGGAGAATGATTCTACCTGGAGCTGAGGCAAATCCGTGCACAGCACATGCTGCGTGCCAGCACTGTACACGCTGAGGAGCAGCAAAGCTGAGTGCCACCGCTGGGCTTCAGTTCTCTCCAGACGGCAGAAGGCGAAGATTGAAGCCGCAGAGCACGGGGCTTCTGTGTGCTCGGCACCGTCTTTCCAAAGCCCAGGCAAACGCGCCTTCACAAGCCCGCTCAGCCGAGAATACGCTGGCTGGCTCGGGAAGTAAACGCGCAGCCCTTCGACTTCGTCCCACAACCTGGCTAGAAAGCAGTTTCTTACAGCTTCCGTGTTGCAGAGTCCCTGCAGCTTGAGCTCACCCCGAAGGACGCGTCAAAAAAGGAGGCGTTCTTGAAGCCCCCCTTCTCCAAGCACAAACACACTGAGGCTCTGCAGCTTCCTTCTCAGATGGCCATGCCGTCACACTGGTCGCGCTGGCATTACCGTTGCCAGCTTCCAGCAGCTGCTAGCATGCAAAAGGGCTCGAGAAGTAAAAGGCAGTGCTGTGCTGCACCTTCGCCTTCGCACGCGTAAGCCACGTAAGTGCACTGTGTACTTGTCTCCTCTGCTTGCATCTACCGGGATACTTAATTCTCTGCATCTCGGAGCCTAAAGGTAAGAGCAGCTGTTTCCACAGAAGCTGGCTGGTGCTATAGGTAGCAGCACAAGCAGCTGTCTTTGGAGTTCCTTCTGCTGCTGCTAGCGTGACTTTTCCAGGCAAGCGAGTGGCAGCCACGCTTTCCCTGCAGCCCGTAGGATGCGCACACAAGCCATGTGCACGGCAGCTTCGTTCTTCGCTTTTTGTAACGCGTCGCGCTTTCATTGCCCCGGAGGCGAAGAGTCGTCTGCTTCTCGCCCAGAAAGCTCTGCCGGCAGAGGAGCGCACCAGAGCACTGCTTCTGCCGGAACACGCCTGGCCCATACACACAATCCCTCTCAGCGCTACGTGGCACCACACTCTGCCTCTCCTGTGCTCCGCATCTAAACGGAAAGGCCCTCGGCTACGTCGCGCACAGAGAACTGTGCCAGAACAACGCGCTTCCCGGCGCTGGCCCCTGCGGCTCGGAGAAACTTGGATTTGCACCACATTCCCGGGCAGCCCCCTTTACAAGCTGCACAGCGCCCTCGGATCGCGGTGCTCTTTGCACGGTCCTTGTCAGCTCCAAGTACCCCCCCCCGCGCACGTTACAGGCTCATAAAGACCAAGGATGCGAGTAGCCGTCTCGCCCAGAAAAATGTACCGGCGCAAAAGCACGATCTTCGTTACCCGTTCTCGTCGGCCAGACGGTTGTGCTCTGCCGAAAGGCTTGGACACCTAAACACTCCCGCGCTGCTTTCCCGGCACATTTCTCTAAGCGGAGAGCTAGACGGGCAGTTCGGACCCCATCGAAACAGAAGGAGAATGATTCTACCTGGAGCTGAGGCAAATCCGTGCACAGCACATGCTGCGTGCCAGCACTGTACACGCTGAGGAGCAGCAAAGCTGAGTGCCACCGCTGGGCTTCAGTTCTCTCCAGACGGCAGAAGGCGAAGATTGAAGCCGCAGAGCACGGGGCTTCTGTGTGCTCGGCACCGTCTTTCCAAAGCCCAGGCAAACGCGCCTTCACAAGCCCGCTCAGCCGAGAATACGCTGGCTGGCTCGGGAAGTAAACGCGCAGCCCTTCGACTTCGTCCCACAACCTGGCTAGAAAGCAGTTTCTTACAGCTTCCGTGTTGCAGAGTCCCTGCAGCTTGAGCTCACCCCGAAGGACGCGTCAAAAAAGGAGGCGTTCTTGAAGCCCCCCTTCTCCAAGCACAAACACACTGAGGCTCTGCAGCTTCCTTCTCAGATGGCCATGCCGTCACACTGGTCGCGCTGGCATTACCGTTGCCAGCTTCCAGCAGCTGCTAGCATGCAAAAGGGCTCGAGAAGTAAAAGGCAGTGCTGTGCTGCACCTTCGCCTTCGCACGCGTAAGCCACGTAAGTGCACTGTGTACTTGTCTCCTCTGCTTGCATCTACCGGGATACTTAATTCTCTGCATCTCGGAGCCTAAAGGTAAGAGCAGCTGTTTCCACAGAAGCTGGCTGGTGCTATAGGTAGCAGCACAAGCAGCTGTCTTTGGAGTTCCTTCTGCT
Organism: Aphelocoma coerulescens; assembly: GCF_041296385.1. Lineage (NCBI taxonomy): Eukaryota > Metazoa > Chordata > Aves > Passeriformes > Corvidae > Aphelocoma > Aphelocoma coerulescens. Next base: position 119,656 of record NW_027183643.1, on the reverse strand, counting down.
GCTGCTAGCGTGACTTTTCCAGGCAAGCGAGTGGCAGCCACGCTTTCCCTGCAGCCCGTAGGATGCGCACACAAGCCATGTGCACGGCAGCTTCGTTCTTCGCTTTTTGTAACGCGTCGCGCTTTCATTGCCCCGGAGGCGAAGAGTCGTCTGCTTCTCGCCCAGAAAGCTCTGCCGGCAGAGGAGCGCACCAGAGCACTGCTTCTGCCGGAACACGCCTGGCCCATACACACAATCCCTCTCAGCGCTACGTGGCACCACACTCTGCCTCTCCTGTGCTCCGCATCTAAACGGAAAGGCCCTCGGCTACGTCGCGCACAGAGAACTGTGCCAGAACAACGCGCTTCCCGGCGCTGGCCCCTGCGGCTCGGAGAAACTTGGATTTGCACCACATTCCCGGGCAGCCCCCTTTACAAGCTGCACAGCGCCCTCGGATCGCGGTGCTCTTTGCACGGTCCTTGTCAGCTCCAAGTACCCCCCCGCGCACGTTACAGGCTCATAAAGACCAAGGATGCGAGTAGCCGTCTCGCCCAGAAAAATGTACCGGCGCAAAAGCACGATCTTCGTTACCCGTTCTCGTCGGCCAGACGGTTGTGCTCTGTCGAAAGGCTTGGACACCTAAACACTCCCGCGCTGCTTTCCCGGCACATTTCTCTAAGCGGAGAGCTAGACGGGCAGTTCGGACCCCATCGAAACAGAAGGAGAATGATTCTACCTGGAGCTGAGGCAAATCCGTGCACAGCACATGCTGCGTGCCAGCACTGTACACGCTGAGGAGCAGCAAAGCTGAGTGCCACCGCTGGGCTTCAGTTCTCTCCAGACGGCAGAAGGCGAAGATTGAAGCCGCAGAGCACGGGGCTTCTGTGTGCTCGGCACCGTCTTTCCAAAGCCCAGGCAAACGCGCCTTCACAAGCCCGCTCAGCCGAGAATACGCTGGCTGGCTCGGGAAGTAAACGCGCAGCCCTTCGACTTCGTCCCACAACCTGGCTAGAAAGCAGTTTCTTACAGCTTCCGTGTTGCAGAGTCCCTGCAGCTTGAGCTCCCCCCGAAGGACGCGTCAAAAAAGGAGGTGTTCTTGAAGCCCCCCTTCTCCAAGCACAAACACACTGAGGCTCTGCAGCTTCCTTCTCAGATGGCCATGCCGTCACACTGGTCGCGCTGGCATTACCGTTGCCAGCTTCCAGCAGCTGCTAGCATGCAAAAGGGCTCGAGAAGTAAAAGGCAGTGCTGTGCTGCACCTTCGCCTTCGCACGCGTAAGCCACGTAAGTGCACTGTGTACTTGTCTCCTCTGCTTGCATCTACCGGGATACTTAATTCTCTGCATCTCGGAGCCTAAAGGTAAGAGCAGCTGTTTCCACAGAAGCTGGCTGGTGCTATAGGTAGCAGCACAAGCAGCTGTCTTTGGAGTTCCTTCTGCTGCTGCTAGCGTGACTTTTCCAGGCAAGCGAGTGGCAGCCACGCTTTCCCTGCAGCCCGTAGGATGCGCACACAAGCCATGTGCACGGCAGCTTCGTTCTTCGCTTTTTGTAACGCGTCGCGCTTTCATTGCCCCGGAGGCGAAGAGTCGTCTGCTTCTCGCCCAGAAAGCTCTGCCGGCAGAGGAGCGCACCAGAGCACTGCTTCTGCCGGAACACGCCTGGCCCATACACACAATCCCTCTCAGCGCTACGTGGCACCACACTCTGCCTCTCCTGTGCTCCGCATCTAAACGGAAAGGCCCTCGGCTACGTCGCGCACAGAGAACTGTGCCAGAACAACGCGCTTCCCGGCGCTGGCCCCTGCGGCTCGGAGAAACTTGGATTTGCACCACATTCCCGGGCAGCCCCCTTTACAAGCTGCACAGCGCCCTCGGATCGCGGTGCTCTTTGCACGGTCCTTGTCAGCTCCAAGTACCCCCCCCGCGCACGTTACAGGCTCATAAAGACCAAGGATGCGAGTAGCCGTCTCGCCCAGAAAAATGTACCGGCGCAAAAGCACGATCTTCGTTACCCGTTCTCGTCGGCCAGACGGTTGTGCTCTGTCGAAAGGCTTGGACACCTAAACACTCCCGCGCTGCTTTCCCGGCACATTTCTCTAAGCGGAGAGCTAGACGGGCAGTTCGGACCCCATCGAAACAGAAGGAGAATGATTCTACCTGGAGCTGAGGCAAATCCGTGCACAGCACATGCTGCGTGCCAGCACTGTACACGCTGAGGAGCAGCAAAGCTGAGTGCCACCGCTGGGCTTCAGTTCTCTCCAGACGGCAGAAGGCGAAGATTGAAGCCGCAGAGCACGGGGCTTCTGTGTGCTCGGCACCGTCTTTCCAAAGCCCAGGCAAACGCGCCTTCACAAGCCCGCTCAGCCGAGAATACGCTGGCTGGCTCGGGAAGTAAACGCGCAGCCCTTCGACTTCGTCCCACAACCTGGCTAGAAAGCAGTTTCTTACAGCTTCCGTGTTGCAGAGTCCCTGCAGCTTGAGCTCCCCCCGAAGGACGCGTCAAAAAAGGAGGCGTTCTTGAAGCCCCCCTTCTCCAAGCACAAACACACTGAGGCTCTGCAGCTTCCTTCTCAGATGGCCATGCCGTCACACTGGTCGCGCTGGCATTACCGTTGCCAGCTTCCAGCAGCTGCTAGCATGCAAAAGGGCTCGAGAAGTAAAAGGCAGTGCTGTGCTGCACCTTCGCCTTCGCACGCGTAAGCCACGTAAGTGCACTGTGTACTTGTCTCCTCTGCTTGCATCTACCGGGATACTTAATTCTCTGCATCTCGGAGCCTAAAGGTAAGAGCAGCTGTTTCCACAGAAGCTGGCTGGTGCTATAGGTAGCAGCACAAGCAGCTGTCTTTGGAGTTCCTTCTGCTGCTGCTAGCGTGACTTTTCCAGGCAAGCGAGTGGCAGCCACGCTTCCCCTGCAGCCCGTAGGATGCGCACACAAGCCATGTGCACGGCAGCTTCGTTCTTCGCTTTTTGTAACGCGTCGCGCTTTCATTGCCCCGGAGGCGAAGAGTCGTCTGCTTCTCGCCCAGAAAGCTCTGCCGGCAGAGGGGCGCACCAGAGCACTGCTTCTGCCGGAACACGCCTGGCCCATACACACAATCCCTCTCAGCGCTACGTGGCACCACACTCTGCCTCTCCTGTGCTCCGCATCTAAACGGAAAGGCCCTCGGCTACGTCGCGCACAGAGAACTGTGCCAGAACAACGCGCTTCCCGGCGCTGGCCCCTGCGGCTCGGAGAAACTTGGATTTGCACCACATTCCCGGGCAGCCCCCTTTACAAGCTGCACAGCGCCCTCGGATCGCGGTGCTCTTTGCACGGTCCTTGTCAGCTCCAAGTACCCCCCCCGCGCACGTTACAGGCTCATAAAGACCAAGGATGCGAGTAGCCGTCTCGCCCAGAAAAATGTACCGGCGCAAAAGCACGATCTTCGTTACCCGTTCTCGTCGGCCAGACGGTTGTGCTCTGTCGAAAGGCTTGGACACCTAAACACTCCCGCGCTGCTTTCCCGGCACATTTCTCTAAGCGGAGAGCTAGACGGGCAGTTCGGACCCCATCGAAACAGAAGGAGAATGATTCTACCTGGAGCTGAGGCAAATCCGTGCACAGCACATGCTGCGTGCCAGCACTGTACACGCTGAGGAGCAGCAAAGCTGAGTGCCACCGCTGGGCTTCAGTTCTCTCCAGACGGCAGAAGGCGAAGATTGAAGCCGCAGAGCACGGGGCTTCTGTGTGCTCGGCACCGTCTTTCCAAAGCCCAGGCAAACGCGCCTTCACAAGCCCGCTCAGCCGAGAATACGCTGGCTGGCTCGGGAAGTAAACGCGCAGCCCTTCGACTTCGTCCCACAACCTGGCTAGAAAGCAGTTTCTTACAGCTTCCGTGTTGCAGAGTCCCTGCAGCTTGAGCTCACCCCGAAGGACGCGTCAAAAAAGGAGGCGTTCTTGAAGCCCCCCTTCTCCAAGCACAAACACACTGAGGCTCTGCAGCTTCCTTCTCAGATGGCCATGCCGTCACACTGGTCGCGCTGGCATTACCGTTGCCAGCTTCCAGCAGCTGCTAGCATGCAAAAGGGCTCGAGAAGTAAAAGGCAGTGCTGTGCTGCACCTTCGCCTTCGCACGCGTAAGCCACGTAAGTGCACTGTGTACTTGTCTCCTCTGCTTGCATCTACCGGGATACTTAATTCTCTGCATCTCGGAGCCTAAAGGTAAGAGCAGCTGTTTCCACAGAAGCTGGCTGGTGCTATAGGTAGCAGCACAAGCAGCTGTCTTTGGAGTTCCTTCTGCTGCTGCTAGCGTGACTTTTCCAGGCAAGCGAGTGGCAGCCACGCTTCCCCTGCAGCCCGTAGGATGCGCACACAAGCCATGTGCACGGCAGCTTCGTTCTTCGCTTTTTGTAACGCGTCGCGCTTTCATTGCCCCGGAGGCGAAGAGTCGTCTGCTTCTCGCCCAGAAAGCTCTGCCGGCAGAGGGGCGCACCAGAGCACTGCTTCTGCCGGAACACGCCTGGCCCATACACACAATCCCTCTCAGCGCTACGTGGCACCACACTCTGCCTCTCCTGTGCTCCGCATCTAAACGGAAAGGCCCTCGGCTACGTCGCGCACAGAGAACTGTGCCAGAACAACGCGCTTCCCGGCGCTGGCCCCTGCGGCTCGGAGAAACTTGGATTTGCACCACATTCCCGGGCAGCCCCCTTTACAAGCTGCACAGCGCCCTCGGATCGCGGTGCTCTTTGCACGGTCCTTGTCAGCTCCAAGTACCCCCCCCGCGCACGTTACAGGCTCATAAAGACCAAGGATGCGAGTAGCCGTCTCGCCCAGAAAAATGTACCGGCGCAAAAGCACGATCTTCGTTACCCGTTCTCGTCGGCCAGACGGTTGTGCTCTGTCGAAAGGCTTGGACACCTAAACACTCCCGCGCTGCTTTCCCGGCACATTTCTCTAAGCGGAGAGCTAGACGGGCAGTTCGGACCCTATCGAAACAGAAGGAGAATGATTCTACCTGGAGCTGAGGCAAATCCGTGCACAGCACATGCTGCGTGCCAGCACTGTACACGCTGAGGAGCAGCAAAGCTGAGTGCCACCGCTGGGCTTCAGTTCTCTCCAGACGGCAGAAGGCGAAGATTGAAGCCGCAGAGCACGGGGCTTCTGTGTGCTCGGCACCGTCTTTCCAAAGCCCAGGCAAACGCGCCTTCACAAGCCCGCTCAGCCGAGAATACGCTGGCTGGCTCGGGAAGTAAACGCGCAGCCCTTCGACTTCGTCCCACAACCTGGCTAGAAAGCAGTTTCTTACAGCTTCCGTGTTGCAGAGTCCCTGCAGCTTGAGCTCACCCCGAAGGACGCGTCAAAAAAGGAGGCGTTCTTGAAGCCCCCCTTCTCCAAGCACAAACACACTGAGGCTCTGCAGCTTCCTTCTCAGATGGCCATGCCGTCACACTGGTCGCGCTGGCATTACCGTTGCCAGCTTCCAGCAGCTGCTAGCATGCAAAAGGGCTCGAGAAGTAAAAGGCAGTGCTGTGCTGCACCTTCGCCTTCGCACGCGTAAGCCACGTAAGTGCACTGTGTACTTGTCTCCTCTGCTTGCATCTACCGGGATACTTAATTCTCTGCATCTCGGAGCCTAAAGGTAAGAGCAGCTGTTTCCACAGAAGCTGGCTGGTGCTATAGGTAGCAGCACAAGCAGCTGTCTTTGGAGTTCCTTCTGCTGCTGCTAGCGTGACTTTTCCAGGCAAGCGAGTGGCAGCCACGCTTCCCCTGCAGCCCGTAGGATGCGCACACAAGCCATGTGCACGGCAGCTTCGTTCTTCGCTTTTTGTAACGCGTCGCGCTTTCATTGCCCCGGAGGCGAAGAGTCGTCTGCTTCTCGCCCAGAAAGCTCTGCCGGCAGAGGGGCGCACCAGAGCACTGCTTCTGCCGGAACACGCCTGGCCCATACACACAATCCCTCTCAGCGCTACGTGGCACCACACTCTGCCTCTCCTGTGCTCCGCATCTAAACGGAAAGGCCCTCGGCTACGTCGCGCACAGAGAACTGTGCCAGAACAACGCGCTTCCCGGCGCTGGCCCCTGCGGCTCGGAGAAACTTGGATTTGCACCACATTCCCGGGCAGCCCCCTTTACAAGCTGCACAGCGCCCTCGGATCGCGGTGCTCTTTGCACGGTCCTTGTCAGCTCCAAGTACCCCCCCCGCGCACGTTACAGGCTCATAAAGACCAAGGATGCGAGTAGCCGTCTCGCCCAGAAAAATGTACCGGCGCAAAAGCACGATCTTCGTTACCCGTTCTCGTCGGCCAGACGGTTGTGCTCTGTCGAAAGGCTTGGACACCTAAACACTCCCGCGCTGCTTTCCCGGCACATTTCTCTAAGCGGAGAGCTAGACGGGCAGTTCGGACCCCATCGAAACAGAAGGAGAATGATTCTACCTGGAGCTGAGGCAAATCCGTGCACAGCACATGCTGCGTGCCAGCACTGTACACGCTGAGGAGCAGCAAAGCTGAGTGCCACCGCTGGGCTTCAGTTCTCTCCAGACGGCAGAAGGCGAAGATTGAAGCCGCAGAGCACGGGGCTTCTGTGTGCTCGGCACCGTCTTTCCAAAGCCCAGGCAAACGCGCCTTCACAAGCCCGCTCAGCCGAGAATACGCTGGCTGGCTCGGGAAGTAAACGCGCAGCCCTTCGACTTCGTCCCACAACCTGGCTAGAAAGCAGTTTCTTACAGCTTCCGTGTTGCAGAGTCCCTGCAGCTTGAGCTCCCCCCGAAGGACGCGTCAAAAAAGGAGGCGTTCTTGAAGCCCCCCTTCTCCAAGCACAAACACACTGAGGCTCTGCAGCTTCCTTCTCAGATGGCCATGCCGTCACACTGGTCGCGCTGGCATTACCGTTGCCAGCTTCCAGCAGCTGCTAGCATGCAAAAGGGCTCGAGAAGTAAAAGGCAGTGCTGTGCTGCACCTTCGCCTTCGCACGCGTAAGCCACGTAAGTGCACTGTGTACTTGTCTCCTCTGCTTGCATCTACCGGGATACTTAATTCTCTGCATCTCGGAGCCTAAAGGTAAGAGCAGCTGTTTCCACAGAAGCTGGCTGGTGCTATAGGTAGCAGCACAAGCAGCTGTCTTTGGAGTTCCTTCTGCTGCTGCTAGCGTGACTTTTCCAGGCAAGCGAGTGGCAGCCACGCTTTCCCTGCAGCCCGTAGGATGCGCACACAAGCCATGTGCACGGCAGCTTCGTTCTTCGCTTTTTGTAACGCGTCGCGCTTTCATTGCCCCGGAGGCGAAGAGTCGTCTGCTTCTCGCCCAGAAAGCTCTGCCGGCAGAGGGGCGCACCAGAGCACTGCTTCTGCCGGAACACGCCTGGCCCATACACACAATCCCTCTCAGCGCTACGTGGCACCACACTCTGCCTCTCCTGTGCTCCGCATCTAAACGGAAAGGCCCTCGGCTACGTCGCGCACAGAGAACTGTGCCAGAACAACGCGCTTCCCGGCGCTGGCCCCTGCGGCTCGGAGAAACTTGGATTTGCACCACATTCCCGGGCAGCCCCCTTTACAAGCTGCACAGCGCCCTCGGATCGCGGTGCTCTTTGCACGGTCCTTGTCAGCTCCAAGTACCCCCCCCGCGCACGTTACAGGCTCATAAAGACCAAGGATGCGAGTAGCCGTCTCGCCCAGAAAAATGTACCGGCGCAAAAGCACGATCTTCGTTACCCGTTCTCGTCGGCCAGACGGTTGTGCTCTGTCGAAAGGCTTGGACACCTAAACACTCCCGCGCTGCTTTCCCGGCACATTTCTCTAAGCGGAGAGCTAGACGGGCAGTTCGGACCCCATCGAAACAGAAGGAGAATGATTCTACCTGGAGCTGAGGCAAATCCGTGCACAGCACATGCTGCGTGCCAGCACTGTACACGCTGAGGAGCAGCAAAGCTGAGTGCCACCGCTGGGCTTCAGTTCTCTCCAGACGGCAGAAGGCGAAGATTGAAGCCGCAGAGCACGGGGCTTCTGTGTGCTCGGCACCGTCTTTCCAAAGCCCAGGCAAACGCGCCTTCACAAGCCCGCTCAGCCGAGAATACGCTGGCTGGCTCGGGAAGTAAACGCGCAGCCCTTCGACTTCGTCCCACAACCTGGCTAGAAAGCAGTTTCTTACAGCTTCCGTGTTGCAGAGTCCCTGCAGCTTGAGCTCCCCCCGAAGGACGCGTCAAAAAAGGAGGCGTTCTTGAAGCCCCCCTTCTCCAAGCACAAACACACTGAGGCTCTGCAGCTTCCTTCTCAGATGGCCATGCCGTCACACTGGTCGCGCTGGCATTACCGTTGCCAGCTTCCAGCAGCTGCTAGCATGCAAAAGGGCTCGAGAAGTAAAAGGCAGTGCTGTGCTGCACCTTCGCCTTCGCACGCGTAAGCCACGTAAGTGCACTGTGTACTTGTCTCCTCTGCTTGCATCTACCGGGATACTTAATTCTCTGCATCTCGGAGCCTAAAGGTAAGAGCAGCTGTTTCCACAGAAGCTGGCTGGTGCTATAGGTAGCAGCACAAGCAGCTGTCTTTGGAGTTCCTTCTGCTGCTGCTAGCGTGACTTTTCCAGGCAAGCGAGTGGCAGCCACGCTTTCCCTGCAGCCCGTAGGATGCGCACACAAGCCATGTGCACGGCAGCTTCGTTCTTCGCTTTTTGTAACGCGTCGCGCTTTCATTGCCCCGGAGGCGAAGAGTCGTCTGCTTCTCGCCCAGAAAGCTCTGCCGGCAGAGGGGCGCACCAGAGCACTGCTTCTGCCGGAACACGCCTGGCCCATACACACAATCCCTCTCAGCGCTACGTGGCACCACACTCTGCCTCTCCTGTGCTCCGCATCTAAACGGAAAGGCCCTCGGCTACGTCGCGCACAGAGAACTGTGCCAGAACAACGCGCTTCCCGGCGCTGGCCCCTGCGGCTCGGAGAAACTTGGATTTGCACCACATTCCCGGGCAGCCCCCTTTACAAGCTGCACAGCGCCCTCGGATCGCGGTGCTCTTTGCACGGTCCTTGTCAGCTCCAAGTACCCCCCCCGCGCACGTTACAGGCTCATAAAGACCAAGGATGCGAGTAGCCGTCTCGCCCAGAAAAATGTACCGGCGCAAAAGCACGATCTTCGTTACCCGTTCTCGTCGGCCAGACGGTTGTGCTCTGTCGAAAGGCTTGGACACCTAAACACTCCCGCGCTGCTTTCCCGGCACATTTCTCTAAGCGGAGAGCTAGACGGGCAGTTCGGACCCCATCGAAACAGAAGGAGAATGATTCTACCTGGAGCTGAGGCAAATCCGTGCACAGCACATGCTGCGTGCCAGCACTGTACACGCTGAGGAGCAGCAAAGCTGAGTGCCACCGCTGGGCTTCAGTTCTCTCCAGACGGCAGAAGGCGAAGATTGAAGCCGCAGAGCACGGGGCTTCTGTGTGCTCGGCACCGTCTTTCCAAAGCCCAGGCAAACGCGCCTTCACAAGCCCGCTCAGCCGAGAATACGCTGGCTGGCTCGGGAAGTAAACGCGCAGCCCTTCGACTTCGTCCCACAACCTGGCTAGAAAGCAGTTTCTTACAGCTTCCGTGTTGCAGAGTCCCTGCAGCTTGAGCTCACCCCGAAGGACGCGTCAAAAAAGGAGGCGTTCTTGAAGCCCCCCTTCTCCAAGCACAAACACACTGAGGCTCTGCAGCTTCCTTCTCAGATGGCCATGCCGTCACACTGGTCGCGCTGGCATTACCGTTGCCAGCTTCCAGCAGCTGCTAGCATGCAAAAGGGCTCGAGAAGTAAAAGGCAGTGCTGTGCTGCACCTTCGCCTTCGCACGCGTAAGCCACGTAAGTGCACTGTGTACTTGTCTCCTCTGCTTGCATCTACCGGGATACTTAATTCTCTGCATCTCGGAGCCTAAAGGTAAGAGCAGCTGTTTCCACAGAAGCTGGCTGGTGCTATAGGTAGCAGCACAAGCAGCTGTCTTTGGAGTTCCTTCTGCTGCTGCTAGCGTGACTTTTCCAGGCAAGCGAGTGGCAGCCACGCTTCCCCTGCAGCCCGTAGGATGCGCACACAAGCCATGTGCACGGCAGCTTCGTTCTTCGCTTTTTGTAACGCGTCGCGCTTTCATTGCCCCGGAGGCGAAGAGTCGTCTGCTTCTCGCCCAGAAAGCTCTGCCGGCAGAGGGGCGCACCAGAGCACTGCTTCTGCCGGAACACGCCTGGCCCATACACACAATCCCTCTCAGCGCTACGTGGCACCACACTCTGCCTCTCCTGTGCTCCGCATCTAAACGGAAAGGCCCTCGGCTACGTCGCGCACAGAGAACTGTGCCAGAACAACGCGCTTCCCGGCGCTGGCCCCTGCGGCTCGGAGAAACTTGGATTTGCACCACATTCCCGGGCAGCCCCCTTTACAAGCTGCACAGCGCCCTCGGATCGCGGTGCTCTTTGCACGGTCCTTGTCAGCTCCAAGTACCCCCCCCGCGCACGTTACAGGCTCATAAAGACCAAGGATGCGAGTAGCCGTCTCGCCCAGAAAAATGTACCGGCGCAAAAGCACGATCTTCGTTACCCGTTCTCGTCGGCCAGACGGTTGTGCTCTGTCGAAAGGCTTGGACACCTAAACACTCCCGCGCTGCTTTCCCGGCACATTTCTCTAAGCGGAGAGCTAGACGGGCAGTTCGGACCCTATCGAAACAGAAGGAGAATGATTCTACCTGGAGCTGAGGCAAATCCGTGCACAGCACATGCTGCGTGCCAGCACTGTACACGCTGAGGAGCAGCAAAGCTGAGTGCCACCGCTGGGCTTCAGTTCTCTCCAGACGGCAGAAGGCGAAGATTGAAGCCGCAGAGCACGGGGCTTCTGTGTGCTCGGCACCGTCTTTCCAAAGCCCAGGCAAACGCGCCTTCACAAGCCCGCTCAGCCGAGAATACGCTGGCTGGCTCGGGAAGTAAACGCGCAGCCCTTCGACTTCGTCCCACAACCTGGCTAGAAAGCAGTTTCTTACAGCTTCCGTGTTGCAGAGTCCCTGCAGCTTGAGCTCCCCCCGAGGGACGCGTCAAAAAAGGAGGCGTTCTTGAAGCCCCCCTTCTCCAAGCACAAACACACTGAGGCTCTGCAGCTTCCTTCTCAGATGGCCATGCCGTCACACTGGTCGCGCTGGCATTACCGTTGCCAGCTTCCAGCAGCTGCTAGCATGCAAAAGGGCTCGAGAAGTAAAAGGCAGTGCTGTGCTGCACCTTCGCCTTCGCACGCGTAAGCCACGTAAGTGCACTGTGTACTTGTCTCCTCTGCTTGCATCTACCGGGATACTTAATTCTCTGCATCTCGGAGCCTAAAGGTAAGAGCAGCTGTTTCCACAGAAGCTGGCTGGTGCTATAGGTAGCAGCACAAGCAGCTGTCTTTGGAGTTCCTTCTGCTGCTGCTAGCGTGACTTTTCCAGGCAAGCGAGTGGCAGCCACGCTTTCCCTGCAGCCCGTAGGATGCGCACACAAGCCATGTGCACGGCAGCTTCGTTCTTCGCTTTTTGTAACGCGTCGCGCTTTCATTGCCCCGGAGGCGAAGAGTCGTCTGCTTCTCGCCCAGAAAGCTCTGCCGGCAGAGGAGCGCACCAGAGCACTGCTTCTGCCGGAACACGCCTGGCCCATACACACAATCCCTCTCAGCGCTACGTGGCACCACACTCTGCCTCTCCTGTGCTCCGCATCTAAACGGAAAGGCCCTCGGCTACGTCGCGCACAGAGAACTGTGCCAGAACAACGCGCTTCCCGGCGCTGGCCCCTGCGGCTCGGAGAAACTTGGATTTGCACCACATTCCCGGGCAGCCCCCTTTACAAGCTGCACAGCGCCCTCGGATCGCGGTGCTCTTTGCACGGTCCTTGTCAGCTCCAAGTACCCCCCCCGCGCACGTTACAGGCTCATAAAGACCAAGGATGCGAGTAGCCGTCTCGCCCAGAAAAATGTACCGGCGCAAAAGCACGATCTTCGTTACCCGTTCTCGTCGGCCAGACGGTTGTGCTCTGTCGAAAGGCTTGGACACCTAAACACTCCCGCGCTGCTTTCCCGGCACATTTCTCTAAGCGGAGAGCTAGACGGGCAGTTCGGACCCCATCGAAACAGAAGGAGAATGATTCTACCTGGAGCTGAGGCAAATCCGTGCACAGCACATGCTGCGTGCCAGCACTGTACACGCTGAGGAGCAGCAAAGCTGAGTGCCACCGCTGGGCTTCAGTTCTCTCCAGATGGCAGAAGGCGAAGATTGAAGCCGCAGAGCACGGGGCTTCTGTGTGCTCGGCACCGTCTTTCCAAAGCCCAGGCAAACGCGCCTTCACAAGTCCGCTCAGCCGAGAATACGCTGGCTGGCTCGGGAAGTAAACGCGCAGCCCTTCGACTTCGTCCCACAACCTGGCTAGAAAGCAGTTTCTTACAGCTTCCGTGTTGCAGAGTCCCTGCAGCTTGAGCTCACCCCGAAGGACGCGTCAAAAAAGGAGGCGTTCTTGAAGCCCCCCTTCTCCAAGCACAAACACACTGAGGCTCTGCAGCTTCCTTCTCAGATGGCCATGCCGTCACACTGGTCGCGCTGGCATTACCGTTGCCAGCTTCCAGCAGCTGCTAGCATGCAAAAGGGCTCGAGAAGTAAAAGGCAGTGCTGTGCTGCACCTTCGCCTTCGCACGCGTAAGCCACGTAAGTGCACTGTGTACTTGTCTCCTCTGCTTGCATCTACCGGGATACTTAATTCTCTGCATCTCGGAGCCTAAAGGTAAGAGCAGCTGTTTCCACAGAAGCTGGCTGGTGCTATAGGTAGCAGCACAAGCAGCTGTCTTTGGAGTTCCTTCTGCTGCTGCTAGCGTGACTTTTCCAGGCAAGCGAGTGGCAGCCACGCTTTCCCTGCAGCCCGTAGGATGCGCACACAAGCCATGTGCACGGCAGCTTCGTTCTTCGCTTTTTGTAACGCGTCGCGCTTTCATTGCCCCGGAGGCGAAGAGTCGTCTGCTTCTCGCCCAGAAAGCTCTGCCGGCAGAGGGGCGCACCAGAGCACTGCTTCTGCCGGAACACGCCTGGCCCATACACACAATCCCTCTCAGCGCTACGTGGCACCACACTCTGCCTCTCCTGTGCTCCGCATCTAAACGGAAAGGCCCTCGGCTACGTCGCGCACAGAGAACTGTGCCAGAACAACGCGCTTCCCGGCGCTGGCCCCTGCGGCTCGGAGAAACTTGGATTTGCACCACATTCCCGGGCAGCCCCCTTTACAAGCTGCACAGCGCCCTCGGATCGCGGTGCTCTTTGCACGGTCCTTGTCAGCTCCAAGTACCCCCCCCGCGCACGTTACAGGCTCATAAAGACCAAGGATGCGAGTAGCCGTCTCGCCCAGAAAAATGTACCGGCGCAAAAGCACGATCTTCGTTACCCGTTCTCGTCGGCCAGACGGTTGTGCTCTGTCGAAAGGCTTGGACACCTAAACACTCCCGCGCTGCTTTCCCGGCACATTTCTCTAAGCGGAGAGCTAGACGGGCAGTTCGGACCCTATCGAAACAGAAGGAGAATGATTCTACCTGGAGCTGAGGCAAATCCGTGCACAGCACATGCTGCGTGCCAGCACTGTACACGCTGAGGAGCAGCAAAGCTGAGTGCCACCGCTGGGCTTCAGTTCTCTCCAGACGGCAGAAGGCGAAGATTGAAGCCGCAGAGCACGGGGCTTCTGTGTGCTCGGCACCGTCTTTCCAAAGCCCAGGCAAACGCGCCTTCACAAGCCCGCTCAGCCGAGAATACGCTGGCTGGCTCGGGAAGTAAACGCGCAGCCCTTCGACTTCGTCCCACAACCTGGCTAGAAAGCAGTTTCTTACAGCTTCCGTGTTGCAGAGTCCCTGCAGCTTGAGCTCCCCCCGAGGGACGCGTCAAAAAAGGAGGCGTTCTTGAAGCCCCCCTTCTCCAAGCACAAACACACTGAGGCTCTGCAGCTTCCTTCTCAGATGGCCATGCCGTCACACTGGTCGCGCTGGCATTACCGTTGCCAGCTTCCAGCAGCTGCTAGCATGCAAAAGGGCTCGAGAAGTAAAAGGCAGTGCTGTGCTGCACCTTCGCCTTCGCACGCGTAAGCCACGTAAGTGCACTGTGTACTTGTCTCCTCTGCTTGCATCTACCGGGATACTTAATTCTCTGCATCTCGGAGCCTAAAGGTAAGAGCAGCTGTTTCCACAGAAGCTGGCTGGTGCTATAGGTAGCAGCACAAGCAGCTGTCTTTGGAGTTCCTTCTGCTGCTGCTAGCGTGACTTTTCCAGGCAAGCGAGTGGCAGCCACGCTTTCCCTGCAGCCCGTAGGATGCGCACACAAGCCATGTGCACGGCAGCTTCGTTCTTCGCTTTTTGTAACGCGTCGCGCTTTCATTGCCCCGGAGGCGAAGAGTCGTCTGCTTCTCGCCCAGAAAGCTCTGCCGGCAGAGGAGCGCACCAGAGCACTGCTTCTGCCGGAACACGCCTGGCCCATACACACAATCCCTCTCAGCGCTACGTGGCACCACACTCTGCCTCTCCTGTGCTCCGCATCTAAACGGAAAGGCCCTCGGCTACGTCGCGCACAGAGAACTGTGCCAGAACAACGCGCTTCCCGGCGCTGGCCCCTGCGGCTCGGAGAAACTTGGATTTGCACCACATTCCCGGGCAGCCCCCTTTACAAGCTGCACAGCGCCCTCGGATCGCGGTGCTCTTTGCACGGTCCTTGTCAGCTCCAAGTACCCCCCCCGCGCACGTTACAGGCTCATAAAGACCAAGGATGCGAGTAGCCGTCTCGCCCAGAAAAATGTACCGGCGCAAAAGCACGATCTTCGTTACCCGTTCTCGTCGGCCAGACGGTTGTGCTCTGTCGAAAGGCTTGGACACCTAAACACTCCCGCGCTGCTTTCCCGGCACATTTCTCTAAGCGGAGAGCTAGACGGGCAGTTCGGACCCTATCGAAACAGAAGGAGAATGATTCTACCTGGAGCTGAGGCAAATCCGTGCACAGCACATGCTGCGTGCCAGCACTGTACACGCTGAGGAGCAGCAAAGCTGAGTGCCACCGCTGGGCTTCAGTTCTCTCCAGACGGCAGAAGGCGAAGATTGAAGCCGCAGAGCACGGGGCTTCTGTGTGCTCGGCACCGTCTTTCCAAAGCCCAGGCAAACGCGCCTTCACAAGCCCGCTCAGCCGAGAATACGCTGGCTGGCTCGGGAAGTAAACGCGCAGCCCTTCGACTTCGTCCCACAACCTGGCTAGAAAGCAGTTTCTTACAGCTTCCGTGTTGCAGAGTCCCTGCAGCTTGAGCTCCCCCCGAAGGACGCGTCAAAAAAGGAGGCGTTCTTGAAGCCCCCCTTCTCCAAGCACAAACACACTGAGGCTCTGCAGCTTCCTTCTCAGATGGCCATGCCGTCACACTGGTCGCGCTGGCATTACCGTTGCCAGCTTCCAGCAGCTGCTAGCATGCAAAAGGGCTCGAGAAGTAAAAGGCAGTGCTGTGCTGCACCTTCGCCTTCGCACGCGTAAGCCACGTAAGTGCACTGTGTACTTGTCTCCTCTGCTTGCATCTACCGGGATACTTAATTCTCTGCATCTCGGAGCCTAAAGGTAAGAGCAGCTGTTTCCACAGAAGCTGGCTGGTGCTATAGGTAGCAGCACAAGCAGCTGTCTTTGGAGTTCCTTCTGCTGCTGCTAGCGTGACTTTTCCAGGCAAGCGAGTGGCAGCCACGCTTCCCCTGCAGCCCGTAGGATGCGCACACAAGCCATGTGCACGGCAGCTTCGTTCTTCGCTTTTTGTAACGCGTCGCGCTTTCATTGCCCCGGAGGCGAAGAGTCGTCTGCTTCTCGCCCAGAAAGCTCTGCCGGCAGAGGGGCGCACCAGAGCACTGCTTCTGCCGGAACACGCCTGGCCCATACACACAATCCCTCTCAGCGCTACGTGGCACCACACTCTGCCTCTCCTGTGCTCCGCATCTAAACGGAAAGGCCCTCGGCTACGTCGCGCACAGAGAACTGTGCCAGAACAACGCGCTTCCCGGCGCTGGCCCCTGCGGCTCGGAGAAACTTGGATTTGCACCACATTCCCGGGCAGCCCCCTTTACAAGCTGCACAGCGCCCTCGGATCGCGGTGCTCTTTGCACGGTCCTTGTCAGCTCCAAGTACCCCCCCGCGCACGTTACAGGCTCATAAAGACCAAGGATGCGAGTAGCCGTCTCGCCCAGAAAAATGTACCGGCGCAAAAGCACGATCTTCGTTACCCGTTCTCGTCGGCCAGACGGTTGTGCTCTGCCGAAAGGCTTGGACACCTAA
Organism: Aphelocoma coerulescens; assembly: GCF_041296385.1. Classification (NCBI taxonomy): domain Eukaryota; kingdom Metazoa; phylum Chordata; class Aves; order Passeriformes; family Corvidae; genus Aphelocoma; species Aphelocoma coerulescens. The sequence continues at coordinate 103,415 of NW_027183643.1, read as the reverse complement.
ACACTCCCGCGCTGCTTTCCCGGCACATTTCTCTAAGCGGAGAGCTAGACGGGCAGTTCGGACCCCATCGAAACAGAAGGAGAATGATTCTACCTGGAGCTGAGGCAAATCCGTGCACAGCACATGCTGCGTGCCAGCACTGTACACGCTGAGGAGCAGCAAAGCTGAGTGCCACCGCTGGGCTTCAGTTCTCTCCAGACGGCAGAAGGCGAAGATTGAAGCCGCAGAGCACGGGGCTTCTGTGTGCTCGGCACCGTCTTTCCAAAGCCCAGGCAAACGCGCCTTCACAAGCCCGCTCAGCCGAGAATACGCTGGCTGGCTCGGGAAGTAAACGCGCAGCCCTTCGACTTCGTCCCACAACCTGGCTAGAAAGCAGTTTCTTACAGCTTCCGTGTTGCAGAGTCCCTGCAGCTTGAGCTCCCCCCGAAGGACGCGTCAAAAAAGGAGGCGTTCTTGAAGCCCCCCTTCTCCAAGCACAAACACACTGAGGCTCTGCAGCTTCCTTCTCAGATGGCCATGCCGTCACACTGGTCGCGCTGGCATTACCGTTGCCAGCTTCCAGCAGCTGCTAGCATGCAAAAGGGCTCGAGAAGTAAAAGGCAGTGCTGTGCTGCACCTTCGCCTTCGCACGCGTAAGCCACGTAAGTGCACTGTGTACTTGTCTCCTCTGCTTGCATCTACCGGGATACTTAATTCTCTGCATCTCGGAGCCTAAAGGTAAGAGCAGCTGTTTCCACAGAAGCTGGCTGGTGCTATAGGTAGCAGCACAAGCAGCTGTCTTTGGAGTTCCTTCTGCTGCTGCTAGCGTGACTTTTCCAGGCAAGCGAGTGGCAGCCACGCTTTCCCTGCAGCCCGTAGGATGCGCACACAAGCCATGTGCACGGCAGCTTCGTTCTTCGCTTTTTGTAACGCGTCGCGCTTTCATTGCCCCGGAGGCGAAGAGTCGTCTGCTTCTCGCACAGAAAGCTCTGCCGGCAGAGGAGCGCACCAGAGCACTGCTTCTGCCGGAACACGCCTGGCCCATACACACAATCCCTCTCAGCGCTACGTGGCACCACACTCTGCCTCTCCTGTGCTCCGCATCTAAACGGAAAGGCCCTCGGCTACGTCGCGCACAGAGAACTGTGCCAGAACAACGCGCTTCCCGGCGCTGGCCCCTGCGGCTCGGAGAAACTTGGATTTGCACCACATTCCCGGGCAGCCCCCTTTACAAGCTGCACAGCGCCCTCGGATCGCGGTGCTCTTTGCACGGTCCTTGTCAGCTCCAAGTACCCCCCCCCGCGCACGTTACAGGCTCATAAAGACCAAGGATGCGAGTAGCCGTCTCGCCCAGAAAAATGTACCGGCGCAAAAGCACGATCTTCGTTACCCGTTCTCGTCGGCCAGACGGTTGTGCTCTGCCGAAAGGCTTGGACACCTAAACACTCCCGCGCTGCTTTCCCGGCACATTTCTCTAAGCGGAGAGCTAGACGGGCAGTTCGGACCCCATCGAAACAGAAGGAGAATGATTCTACCTGGAGCTGAGGCAAATCCGTGCACAGCACATGCTGCGTGCCAGCACTGTACACGCTGAGGAGCAGCAAAGCTGAGTGCCACCGCTGGGCTTCAGTTCTCTCCAGACGGCAGAAGGCGAAGATTGAAGCCGCAGAGCACGGGGCTTCTGTGTGCTCGGCACCGTCTTTCCAAAGCCCAGGCAAACGCGCCTTCACAAGCCCGCTCAGCCGAGAATACGCTGGCTGGCTCGGGAAGTAAACGCGCAGCCCTTCGACTTCGTCCCACAACCTGGCTAGAAAGCAGTTTCTTACAGCTTCCGTGTTGCAGAGTCCCTGCAGCTTGAGCTCCCCCCGAAGGACGCGTCAAAAAAGGAGGCGTTCTTGAAGCCCCCCTTCTCCAAGCACAAACACACTGAGGCTCTGCAGCTTCCTTCTCAGATGGCCATGCCGTCACACTGGTCGCGCTGGCATTACCGTTGCCAGCTTCCAGCAGCTGCTAGCATGCAAAAGGGCTCGAGAAGTAAAAGGCAGTGCTGTGCTGCACCTTCGCCTTCGCACGCGTAAGCCACGTAAGTGCACTGTGTACTTGTCTCCTCTGCTTGCATCTACCGGGATACTTAATTCTCTGCATCTCGGAGCCTAAAGGTAAGAGCAGCTGTTTCCACAGAAGCTGGCTGGTGCTATAGGTAGCAGCACAAGCAGCTGTCTTTGGAGTTCCTTCTGCTGCTGCTAGCGTGACTTTTCCAGGCAAGCGAGTGGCAGCCACGCTTTCCCTGCAGCCCGTAGGATGCGCACACAAGCCATGTGCACGGCAGCTTCGTTCTTCGCTTTTTGTAACGCGTCGCGCTTTCATTGCCCCGGAGGCGAAGAGTCGTCTGCTTCTCGCACAGAAAGCTCTGCCGGCAGAGGAGCGCACCAGAGCACTGCTTCTGCCGGAACACGCCTGGCCCATACACACAATCCCTCTCAGCGCTACGTGGCACCACACTCTGCCTCTCCTGTGCTCCGCATCTAAACGGAAAGGCCCTCGGCTACGTCGCGCACAGAGAACTGTGCCAGAACAACGCGCTTCCCGGCGCTGGCCCCTGCGGCTCGGAGAAACTTGGATTTGCACCACATTCCCGGGCAGCCCCCTTTACAAGCTGCACAGCGCCCTCGGATCGCGGTGCTCTTTGCACGGTCCTTGTCAGCTCCAAGTACCCCCCCCGCGCACGTTACAGGCTCATAAAGACCAAGGATGCGAGTAGCCGTCTCGCCCAGAAAAATGTACCGGCGCAAAAGCACGATCTTCGTTACCCGTTCTCGTCGGCCAGACGGTTGTGCTCTGCCGAAAGGCTTGGACACCTAAACACTCCCGCGCTGCTTTCCCGGCACATTTCTCTAAGCGGAGAGCTAGACGGGCAGTTCGGACCCCATCGAAACAGAAGGAGAATGATTCTACCTGGAGCTGAGGCAAATCCGTGCACAGCACATGCTGCGTGCCAGCACTGTACACGCTGAGGAGCAGCAAAGCTGAGTGCCACCGCTGGGCTTCAGTTCTCTCCAGACGGCAGAAGGCGAAGATTGAAGCCGCAGAGCACGGGGCTTCTGTGTGCTCGGCACCGTCTTTCCAAAGCCCAGGCAAACGCGCCTTCACAAGCCCGCTCAGCCGAGAATACGCTGGCTGGCTCGGGAAGTAAACGCGCAGCCCTTCGACTTCGTCCCACAACCTGGCTAGAAAGCAGTTTCTTACAGCTTCCGTGTTGCAGAGTCCCTGCAGCTTGAGCTCCCCCCGAAGGACGCGTCAAAAAAGGAGGCGTTCTTGAAGCCCCCCTTCTCCAAGCACAAACACACTGAGGCTCTGCAGCTTCCTTCTCAGATGGCCATGCCGTCACACTGGTCGCGCTGGCATTACCGTTGCCAGCTTCCAGCAGCTGCTAGCATGCAAAAGGGCTCGAGAAGTAAAAGGCAGTGCTGTGCTGCACCTTCGCCTTCGCACGCGTAAGCCACGTAAGTGCACTGTGTACTTGTCTCCTCTGCTTGCATCTACCGGGATACTTAATTCTCTGCATCTCGGAGCCTAAAGGTAAGAGCAGCTGTTTCCACAGAAGCTGGCTGGTGCTATAGGTAGCAGCACAAGCAGCTGTCTTTGGAGTTCCTTCTGCTGCTGCTAGCGTGACTTTTCCAGGCAAGCGAGTGGCAGCCACGCTTTCCCTGCAGCCCGTAGGATGCGCACACAAGCCATGTGCACGGCAGCTTCGTTCTTCGCTTTTTGTAACGCGTCGCGCTTTCATTGCCCCGGAGGCGAAGAGTCGTCTGCTTCTCGCCCAGAAAGCTCTGCCGGCAGAGGAGCGCACCAGAGCACTGCTTCTGCCGGAACACGCCTGGCCCATACACACAATCCCTCTCAGCGCTACGTGGCACCACACTCTGCCTCTCCTGTGCTCCGCATCTAAACGGAAAGGCCCTCGGCTACGTCGCGCACAGAGAACTGTGCCAGAACAACGCGCTTCCCGGCGCTGGCCCCTGCGGCTCGGAGAAACTTGGATTTGCACCACATTCCCGGGCAGCCCCCTTTACAAGCTGCACAGCGCCCTCGGATCGCGGTGCTCTTTGCACGGTCCTTGTCAGCTCCAAGTACCCCCCCCGCGCACGTTACAGGCTCATAAAGACCAAGGATGCGAGTAGCCGTCTCGCCCAGAAAAATGTACCGGCGCAAAAGCACGATCTTCGTTACCCGTTCTCGTCGGCCAGACGGTTGTGCTCTGTCGAAAGGCTTGGACACCTAAACACTCCCGCGCTGCTTTCCCGGCACATTTCTCTAAGCGGAGAGCTAGACGGGCAGTTCGGACCCCATCGAAACAGAAGGAGAATGATTCTACCTGGAGCTGAGGCAAATCCGTGCACAGCACATGCTGCGTGCCAGCACTGTACACGCTGAGGAGCAGCAAAGCTGAGTGCCACCGCTGGGCTTCAGTTCTCTCCAGACGGCAGAAGGCGAAGATTGAAGCCGCAGAGCACGGGGCTTCTGTGTGCTCGGCACCGTCTTTCCAAAGCCCAGGCAAACGCGCCTTCACAAGCCCGCTCAGCCGAGAATACGCTGGCTGGCTCGGGAAGTAAACGCGCAGCCCTTCGACTTCGTCCCACAACCTGGCTAGAAAGCAGTTTCTTACAGCTTCCGTGTTGCAGAGTCCCTGCAGCTTGAGCTCCCCCCGAAGGACGCGTCAAAAAAGGAGGCGTTCTTGAAGCCCCCCTTCTCCAAGCACAAACACACTGAGGCTCTGCAGCTTCCTTCTCAGATGGCCATGCCGTCACACTGGTCGCGCTGGCATTACCGTTGCCAGCTTCCAGCAGCTGCTAGCATGCAAAAGGGCTCGAGAAGTAAAAGGCAGTGCTGTGCTGCACCTTCGCCTTCGCACGCGTAAGCCACGTAAGTGCACTGTGTACTTGTCTCCTCTGCTTGCATCTACCGGGATACTTAATTCTCTGCATCTCGGAGCCTAAAGGTAAGAGCAGCTGTTTCCACAGAAGCTGGCTGGTGCTATAGGTAGCAGCACAAGCAGCTGTCTTTGGAGTTCCTTCTGCTGCTGCTAGCGTGACTTTTCCAGGCAAGCGAGTGGCAGCCACGCTTTCCCTGCAGCCCGTAGGATGCGCACACAAGCCATGTGCACGGCAGCTTCGTTCTTCGCTTTTTGTAACGCGTCGCGCTTTCATTGCCCCGGAGGCGAAGAGTCGTCTGCTTCTCGCCCAGAAAGCTCTGCCGGCAGAGGAGCGCACCAGAGCACTGCTTCTGCCGGAACACGCCTGGCCCATACACACAATCCCTCTCAGCGCTACGTGGCACCACACTCTGCCTCTCCTGTGCTCCGCATCTAAACGGAAAGGCCCTCGGCTACGTCGCGCACAGAGAACTGTGCCAGAACAACGCGCTTCCCGGCGCTGGCCCCTGCGGCTCGGAGAAACTTGGATTTGCACCACATTCCCGGGCAGCCCCCTTTACAAGCTGCACAGCGCCCTCGGATCGCGGTGCTCTTTGCACGGTCCTTGTCAGCTCCAAGTACCCCCCCCGCGCACGTTACAGGCTCATAAAGACCAAGGATGCGAGTAGCCGTCTCGCCCAGAAAAATGTACCGGCGCAAAAGCACGATCTTCGTTACCCGTTCTCGTCAGCCAGACGGTTGTGCTCTGTCGAAAGGCTTGGACACCTAAACACTCCCGCGCTGCTTTCCCGGCACATTTCTCTAAGCGGAGAGCTAGACGGGCAGTTCGGACCCCATCGAAACAGAAGGAGAATGATTCTACCTGGAGCTGAGGCAAATCCGTGCACAGCACATGCTGCGTGCCAGCACTGTACACGCTGAGGAGCAGCAAAGCTGAGTGCCACCGCTGGGCTTCAGTTCTCTCCAGACGGCAGAAGGCGAAGATTGAAGCCGCAGAGCACGGGGCTTCTGTGTGCTCGGCACCGTCTTTCCAAAGCCCAGGCAAACGCGCCTTCACAAGCCCGCTCAGCCGAGAATACGCTGGCTGGCTCGGGAAGTAAACGCGCAGCCCTTCGACTTCGTCCCACAACCTGGCTAGAAAGCAGTTTCTTACAGCTTCCGTGTTGCAGAGTCCCTGCAGCTTGAGCTCCCCCCGAAGGACGCGTCAAAAAAGGAGGCGTTCTTGAAGCCCCCCTTCTCCAAGCACAAACACACTGAGGCTCTGCAGCTTCCTTCTCAGATGGCCATGCCGTCACACTGGTCGCGCTGGCATTACCGTTGCCAGCTTCCAGCAGCTGCTAGCATGCAAAAGGGCTCGAGAAGTAAAAGGCAGTGCTGTGCTGCACCTTCGCCTTCGCACGCGTAAGCCACGTAAGTGCACTGTGTACTTGTCTCCTCTGCTTGCATCTACCGGGATACTTAATTCTCTGCATCTCGGAGCCTAAAGGTAAGAGCAGCTGTTTCCACAGAAGCTGGCTGGTGCTATAGGTAGCAGCACAAGCAGCTGTCTTTGGAGTTCCTTCTGCTGCTGCTAGCGTGACTTTTCCAGGCAAGCGAGTGGCAGCCACGCTTTCCCTGCAGCCCGTAGGATGCGCACACAAGCCATGTGCACGGCAGCTTCGTTCTTTGCTTTTTGTAACGCGTCGCGCTTTCATTGCCCCGGAGGCGAAGAGTCGTCTGCTTCTCGCCCAGAAAGCTCTGCCGGCAGAGGGGCGCACCAGAGCACTGCTTCTGCCGGAACACGCCTGGCCCATACACACAATCCCTCTCAGCGCTACGTGGCACCACACTCTGCCTCTCCTGTGCTCCGCATCTAAACGGAAAGGCCCTCGGCTACGTCGCGCACAGAGAACTGTGCCAGAACAACGCGCTTCCCGGCGCTGGCCCCTGCGGCTCGGAGAAACTTGGATTTGCACCACATTCCCGGGCAGCCCCCTTTACAAGCTGCACAGCGCCCTCGGATCGCGGTGCTCTTTGCACGGTCCTTGTCAGCTCCAAGTACCCCCCCCGCGCACGTTACAGGCTCATAAAGACCAAGGATGCGAGTAGCCGTCTCGCCCAGAAAAATGTACCGGCGCAAAAGCACGATCTTCGTTACCCGTTCTCGTCGGCCAGACGGTTGTGCTCTGTCGAAAGGCTTGGACACCTAAACACTCCCGCGCTGCTTTCCCGGCACATTTCTCTAAGCGGAGAGCTAGACGGGCAGTTCGGACCCTATCGAAACAGAAGGAGAATGATTCTACCTGGAGCTGAGGCAAATCCGTGCACAGCACATGCTGCGTGCCAGCACTGTACACGCTGAGGAGCAGCAAAGCTGAGTGCCACCGCTGGGCTTCAGTTCTCTCCAGACGGCAGAAGGCGAAGATTGAAGCCGCAGAGCACGGGGCTTCTGTGTGCTCGGCACCGTCTTTCCAAAGCCCAGGCAAACGCGCCTTCACAAGCCCGCTCAGCCGAGAATACGCTGGCTGGCTCGGGAAGTAAACGCGCAGCCCTTCGACTTCGTCCCACAACCTGGCTAGAAAGCAGTTTCTTACAGCTTCCGTGTTGCAGAGTCCCTGCAGCTTGAGCTCCCCCCGAAGGACGCGTCAAAAAAGGAGGCGTTCTTGAAGCCCCCCTTCTCCAAGCACAAACACACTGAGGCTCTGCAGCTTCCTTCTCAGATGGCCATGCCGTCACACTGGTCGCGCTGGCATTACCGTTGCCAGCTTCCAGCAGCTGCTAGCATGCAAAAGGGCTCGAGAAGTAAAAGGCAGTGCTGTGCTGCACCTTCGCCTTCGCACGCGTAAGCCACGTAAGTGCACTGTGTACTTGTCTCCTCTGCTTGCATCTACCGGGATACTTAATTCTCTGCATCTCGGAGCCTAAAGGTAAGAGCAGCTGTTTCCACAGAAGCTGGCTGGTGCTATAGGTAGCAGCACAAGCAGCTGTCTTTGGAGTTCCTTCTGCTGCTGCTAGCGTGACTTTTCCAGGCAAGCGAGTGGCAGCCACGCTTTCCCTGCAGCCCGTAGGATGCGCACACAAGCCATGTGCACGGCAGCTTCGTTCTTCGCTTTTTGTAACGCGTCGCGCTTTCATTGCCCCGGAGGCGAAGAGTCGTCTGCTTCTCGCCCAGAAAGCTCTGCCGGCAGAGGGGCGCACCAGAGCACTGCTTCTGCCGGAACACGCCTGGCCCATACACACAATCCCTCTCAGCGCTACGTGGCACCACACTCTGCCTCTCCTGTGCTCCGCATCTAAACGGAAAGGCCCTCGGCTACGTCGCGCACAGAGAACTGTGCCAGAACAACGCGCTTCCCGGCGCTGGCCCCTGCGGCTCGGAGAAACTTGGATTTGCACCACATTCCCGGGCAGCCCCCTTTACAAGCTGCACAGCGCCCTCGGATCGCGGTGCTCTTTGCACGGTCCTTGTCAGCTCCAAGTACCCCCCCCGCGCACGTTACAGGCTCATAAAGACCAAGGATGCGAGTAGCCGTCTCGCCCAGAAAAATGTACCGGCGCAAAAGCACGATCTTCGTTACCCGTTCTCGTCGGCCAGACGGTTGTGCTCTGTCGAAAGGCTTGGACACCTAAACACTCCCGCGCTGCTTTCCCGGCACATTTCTCTAAGCGGAGAGCTAGACGGGCAGTTCGGACCCCATCGAAACAGAAGGAGAATGATTCTACCTGGAGCTGAGGCAAATCCGTGCACAGCACATGCTGCGTGCCAGCACTGTACACGCTGAGGAGCAGCAAAGCTGAGTGCCACCGCTGGGCTTCAGTTCTCTCCAGACGGCAGAAGGCGAAGATTGAAGCCGCAGAGCACGGGGCTTCTGTGTGCTCGGCACCGTCTTTCCAAAGCCCAGGCAAACGCGCCTTCACAAGCCCGCTCAGCCGAGAATACGCTGGCTGGCTCGGGAAGTAAACGCGCAGCCCTTCGACTTCGTCCCACAACCTGGCTAGAAAGCAGTTTCTTACAGCTTCCGTGTTGCAGAGTCCCTGCAGCTTGAGCTCACCCCGAAGGACGCGTCAAAAAAGGAGGCGTTCTTGAAGCCCCCCTTCTCCAAGCACAAACACACTGAGGCTCTGCAGCTTCCTTCTCAGATGGCCATGCCGTCACACTGGTCGCGCTGGCATTACCGTTGCCAGCTTCCAGCAGCTGCTAGCATGCAAAAGGGCTCGAGAAGTAAAAGGCAGTGCTGTGCTGCACCTTCGCCTTCGCACGCGTAAGCCACGTAAGTGCACTGTGTACTTGTCTCCTCTGCTTGCATCTACCGGGATACTTAATTCTCTGCATCTCGGAGCCTAAAGGTAAGAGCAGCTGTTTCCACAGAAGCTGGCTGGTGCTATAGGTAGCAGCACAAGCAGCTGTCTTTGGAGTTCCTTCTGCTGCTGCTAGCGTGACTTTTCCAGGCAAGCGAGTGGCAGCCACGCTTTCCCTGCAGCCCGTAGGATGCGCACACAAGCCATGTGCACGGCAGCTTCGTTCTTTGCTTTTTGTAACGCGTCGCGCTTTCATTGCCCCGGAGGCGAAGAGTCGTCTGCTTCTCGCCCAGAAAGCTCTGCCGGCAGAGGGGCGCACCAGAGCACTGCTTCTGCCGGAACACGCCTGGCCCATACACACAATCCCTCTCAGCGCTACGTGGCACCACACTCTGCCTCTCCTGTGCTCCGCATCTAAACGGAAAGGCCCTCGGCTACGTCGCGCACAGAGAACTGTGCCAGAACAACGCGCTTCCCGGCGCTGGCCCCTGCGGCTCGGAGAAACTTGGATTTGCACCACATTCCCGGGCAGCCCCCTTTACAAGCTGCACAGCGCCCTCGGATCGCGGTGCTCTTTGCACGGTCCTTGTCAGCTCCAAGTACCCCCCCGCGCACGTTACAGGCTCATAAAGACCAAGGATGCGAGTAGCCGTCTCGCCCAGAAAAATGTACCGGCGCAAAAGCACGATCTTCGTTACCCGTTCTCGTCGGCCAGACGGTTGTGCTCTGCCGAAAGGCTTGGACACCTAAACACTCCCGCGCTGCTTTCCCGGCACATTTCTCTAAGCGGAGAGCTAGACGGGCAGTTCGGACCCCATCGAAACAGAAGGAGAATGATTCTACCTGGAGCTGAGGCAAATCCGTGCACAGCACATGCTGCGTGCCAGCACTGTACACGCTGAGGAGCAGCAAAGCTGAGTGCCACCGCTGGGCTTCAGTTCTCTCCAGACGGCAGAAGGCGAAGATTGAAGCCGCAGAGCACGGGGCTTCTGTGTGCTCGGCACCGTCTTTCCAAAGCCCAGGCAAACGCGCCTTCACAAGCCCGCTCAGCCGAGAATACGCTGGCTGGCTCGGGAAGTAAACGCGCAGCCCTTCGACTTCGTCCCACAACCTGGCTAGAAAGCAGTTTCTTACAGCTTCCGTGTTGCAGAGTCCCTGCAGCTTGAGCTCCCCCCGAAGGACGCGTCAAAAAAGGAGGCGTTCTTGAAGCCCCCCTTCTCCAAGCACAAACACACTGAGGCTCTGCAGCTTCCTTCTCAGATGGCCATGCCGTCACACTGGTCGCGCTGGCATTACCGTTGCCAGCTTCCAGCAGCTGCTAGCATGCAAAAGGGCTCGAGAAGTAAAAGGCAGTGCTGTGCTGCACCTTCGCCTTCGCACGCGTAAGCCACGTAAGTGCACTGTGTACTTGTCTCCTCTGCTTGCATCTACCGGGATACTTAATTCTCTGCATCTCGGAGCCTAAAGGTAAGAGCAGCTGTTTCCACAGAAGCTGGCTGGTGCTATAGGTAGCAGCACAAGCAGCTGTCTTTGGAGTTCCTTCTGCTGCTGCTAGCGTGACTTTTCCAGGCAAGCGAGTGGCAGCCACGCTTTCCCTGCAGCCCGTAGGATGCGCACACAAGCCATGTGCACGGCAGCTTCGTTCTTCGCTTTTTGTAACGCGTCGCGCTTTCATTGCCCCGGAGGCGAAGAGTCGTCTGCTTCTCGCACAGAAAGCTCAGCCGGCAGAGGAGCGCACCAGAGCACTGCTTCTGCCGGAACACGCCTGGCCCATACACACAATCCCTCTCAGCGCTACGTGGCACCACACTCTGCCTCTCCTGTGCTCCGCATCTAAACGGAAAGGCCCTCGGCTACGTCGCGCACAGAGAACTGTGCCAGAACAACGCGCTTCCCGGCGCTGGCCCCTGCGGCTCGGAGAAACTTGGATTTGCACCACATTCCCGGGCAGCCCCCTTTACAAGCTGCACAGCGCCCTCGGATCGCGGTGCTCTTTGCACGGTCCTTGTCAGCTCCAAGTACCCCCCCCGCGCACGTTACAGGCTCATAAAGACCAAGGATGCGAGTAGCCGTCTCGCCCAGAAAAATGTACCGGCGCAAAAGCACGATCTTCGTTACCCGTTCTCGTCGGCCAGACGGTTGTGCTCTGCCGAAAGGCTTGGACACCTAAACACTCCCGCGCTGCTTTCCCGGCACATTTCTCTAAGCGGAGAGCTAGACGGGCAGTTCGGACCCCATCGAAACAGAAGGAGAATGATTCTACCTGGAGCTGAGGCAAATCCGTGCACAGCACATGCTGCGTGCCAGCACTGTACACGCTGAGGAGCAGCAAAGCTGAGTGCCACCGCTGGGCTTCAGTTCTCTCCAGACGGCAGAAGGCGAAGATTGAAGCCGCAGAGCACGGGGCTTCTGTGTGCTCGGCACCGTCTTTCCAAAGCCCAGGCAAACGCGCCTTCACAAGCCCGCTCAGCCGAGAATACGCTGGCTGGCTCGGGAAGTAAACGCGCAGCCCTTCGACTTCGTCCCACAACCTGGCTAGAAAGCAGTTTCTTACAGCTTCCGTGTTGCAGAGTCCCTGCAGCTTGAGCTCACCCCGAAGGACGCGTCAAAAAAGGAGGCGTTCTTGAAGCCCCCCTTCTCCAAGCACAAACACACTGAGGCTCTGCAGCTTCCTTCTCAGATGGCCATGCCGTCACACTGGTCGCGCTGGCATTACCGTTGCCAGCTTCCAGCAGCTGCTAGCATGCAAAAGGGCTCGAGAAGTAAAAGGCAGTGCTGTGCTGCACCTTCGCCTTCGCACGCGTAAGCCACGTAAGTGCACTGTGTACTTGTCTCCTCTGCTTGCATCTACCGGGATACTTAATTCTCTGCATCTCGGAGCCTAAAGGTAAGAGCAGCTGTTTCCACAGAAGCTGGCTGGTGCTATAGGTAGCAGCACAAGCAGCTGTCTTTGGAGTTCCTTCTGCTGCTGCTAGCGTGACTTTTCCAGGCAAGCGAGTGGCAGCCACGCTTTCCCTGCAGCCCGTAGGATGCGCACACAAGCCATGTGCACGGCAGCTTCGTTCTTCGCTTTTTGTAACGCGTCGCGCTTTCATTGCCCCGGAGGCGAAGAGTCGTCTGCTTCTCGCCCAGAAAGCTCTGCCGGCAGAGGGGCGCACCAGAGCACTGCTTCTGCCGGAACACGCCTGGCCCATACACACAATCCCTCTCAGCGCTACGTGGCACCACACTCTGCCTCTCCTGTGCTCCGCATCTAAACGGAAAGGCCCTCGGCTACGTCGCGCACAGAGAACTGTGCCAGAACAACGCGCTTCCCGGCGCTGGCCCCTGCGGCTCGGAGAAACTTGGATTTGCACCACATTCCCGGGCAGCCCCCTTTACAAGCTGCACAGCGCCCTCGGATCGCGGTGCTCTTTGCACGGTCCTTGTCAGCTCCAAGTACCCCCCCCGCGCACGTTACAGGCTCATAAAGACCAAGGATGCGAGTAGCCGTCTCGCCCAGAAAAATGTACCGGCGCAAAAGCACGATCTTCGTTACCCGTTCTCGTCGGCCAGACGGTTGTGCTCTGTCGAAAGGCTTGGACACCTAAACACTCCCGCGCTGCTTTCCCGGCACATTTCTCTAAGCGGAGAGCTAGACGGGCAGTTCGGACCCTATCGAAACAGAAGGAGAATGATTCTACCTGGAGCTGAGGCAAATCCGTGCACAGCACATGCTGCGTGCCAGCACTGTACACGCTGAGGAGCAGCAAAGCTGAGTGCCACCGCTGGGCTTCAGTTCTCTCCAGACGGCAGAAGGCGAAGATTGAAGCCGCAGAGCACGGGGCTTCTGTGTGCTCGGCACCGTCTTTCCAAAGCCCAGGCAAACGCGCCTTCACAAGCCCGCTCAGCCGAGAATACGCTGGCTGGCTCGGGAAGTAAACGCGCAGCCCTTCGACTTCGTCCCACAACCTGGCTAGAAAGCAGTTTCTTACAGCTTCCGTGTTGCAGAGTCCCTGCAGCTTGAGCTCCCCCCGAGGGACGCGTCAAAAAAGGAGGCGTTCTTGAAGCCCCCCTTCTCCAAGCACAAACACACTGAGGCTCTGCAGCTTCCTTCTCAGATGGCCATGCCGTCACACTGGTCGCGCTGGCATTACCGTTGCCAGCTTCCAGCAGCTGCTAGCATGCAAAAGGGCTCGAGAAGTAAAAGGCAGTGCTGTGCTGCACCTTCGCCTTCGCACGCGTAAGCCACGTAAGTGCACTGTGTACTTGTCTCCTCTGCTTGCATCTACCGGGATACTTAATTCTCTGCATCTCGGAGCCTAAAGGTAAGAGCAGCTGTTTCCACAGAAGCTGGCTGGTGCTATAGGTAGCAGCACAAGCAGCTGTCTTTGGAGTTCCTTCTGCTGCTGCTAGCGTGACTTTTCCAGGCAAGCGAGTGGCAGCCACGCTTTCCCTGCAGCCCGTAGGATGCGCACACAAGCCATGTGCACGGCAGCTTCGTTCTTCGCTTTTTGTAACGCGTCGCGCTTTCATTGCCCCGGAGGCGAAGAGTCGTCTGCTTCTCGCCCAGAAAGCTCTGCCGGCAGAGGAGCGCACCAGAGCACTGCTTCTGCCGGAACACGCCTGGCCCATACACACAATCCCTCTCAGCGCTACGTGGCACCACACTCTGCCTCTCCTGTGCTCCGCATCTAAACGGAAAGGCCCTCGGCTACGTCGCGCACAGAGAACTGTGCCAGAACAACGCGCTTCCCGGCGCTGGCCCCTGCGGCTCGGAGAAACTTGGATTTGCACCACATTCCCGGGCAGCCCCCTTTACAAGCTGCACAGCGCCCTCGGATCGCGGTGCTCTTTGCACGGTCCTTGTCAGCTCCAAGTACCCCCCCCGCGCACGTTACAGGCTCATAAAGACCAAGGATGCGAGTAGCCGTCTCGCCCAGAAAAATGTACCGGCGCAAAAGCACGATCTTCGTTACCCGTTCTCGTCGGCCAGACGGTTGTGCTCTGTCGAAAGGCTTGGACACCTAAACACTCCCGCGCTGCTTTCCCGGCACATTTCTCTAAGCGGAGAGCTAGACGGGCAGTTCGGACCCTATCGAAACAGAAGGAGAATGATTCTACCTGGAGCTGAGGCAAATCCGTGCACAGCACATGCTGCGTGCCAGCACTGTACACGCTGAGGAGCAGCAAAGCTGAGTGCCACCGCTGGGCTTCAGTTCTCTCCAGACGGCAGAAGGCGAAGATTGAAGCCGCAGAGCACGGGGCTTCTGTGTGCTCGGCACCGTCTTTCCAAAGCCCAGGCAAACGCGCCTTCACAAGCCCGCTCAGCCGAGAATACGCTGGCTGGCTCGGGAAGTAAACGCGCAGCCCTTCGACTTCGTCCCACAACCTGGCTAGAAAGCAGTTTCTTACAGCTTCCGTGTTGCAGAGTCCCTGCAGCTTGAGCTCCCCCCGAAGGACGCGTCAAAAAAGGAGGCGTTCTTGAAGCCCCCCTTCTCCAAGCACAAACACACTGAGGCTCTGCAGCTTCCTTCTCAGATGGCCATGCCGTCACACTGGTCGCGCTGGCATTACCGTTGCCAGCTTCCAGCAGCTGCTAGCATGCAAAAGGGCTCGAGAAGTAAAAGGCAGTGCTGTGCTGCACCTTCGCCTTCGCACGCGTAAGCCACGTAAGTGCACTGTGTACTTGTCTCCTCTGCTTGCATCTACCGGGATACTTAATTCTCTGCATCTCGGAGCCTAAAGGTAAGAGCAGCTGTTTCCACAGAAGCTGGCTGGTGCTATAGGTAGCAGCACAAGCAGCTGTCTTTGGAGTTCCTTCTGCTGCTGCTAGCGTGACTTTTCCAGGCAAGCGAGTGGCAGCCACGCTTCCCCTGCAGCCCGTAGGATGCGCACACAAGCCATGTGCACGGCAGCTTCGTTCTTCGCTTTTTGTAACGCGTCGCGCTTTCATTGCCCCGGAGGCGAAGAGTCGTCTGCTTCTCGCCCAGAAAGCTCTGCCGGCAGAGGGGCGCACCAGAGCACTGCTTCTGCCGGAACACGCCTGGCCCATACACACAATCCCTCTCAGCGCTACGTGGCACCACACTCTGCCTCTCCTGTGCTCCGCATCTAAACGGAAAGGCCCTCGGCTACGTCGCGCACAGAGAACTGTGCCAGAACAACGCGCTTCCCGGCGCTGGCCCCTGCGGCTCGGAGAAACTTGGATTTGCACCACATTCCCGGGCAGCCCCCTTTACAAGCTGCACAGCGCCCTCGGATCGCGGTGCTCTTTGCACGGTCCTTGTCAGCTCCAAGTACCCCCCCGCGCACGTTACAGGCTCATAAAGACCAAGGATGCGAGTAGCCGTCTCGCCCAGAAAAATGTACCGGCGCAAAAGCACGATCTTCGTTACCCGTTCTCGTCGGCCAGACGGTTGTGCTCTGCCGAAAGGCTTGGACACCTAAACACTCCCGCGCTGCTTTCCCGGCACATTTCTCTAAGCGGAGAGCTAGACGGGCAGTTCGGACCCCATCGAAACAGAAGGAGAATGATTCTACCTGGAGCTGAGGCAAATCCGTGCACAGCACATGCTGCGTGCCAGCACTGTACACGCTGAGGAGCAGCAAAGCTGAGTGCCACCGCTGGGCTTCAGTTCTCTCCAGACGGCAGAAGGCGAAGATTGAAGCCGCAGAGCACGGGGCTTCTGTGTGCTCGGCACCGTCTTTCCAAAGCCCAGGCAAACGCGCCTTCACAAGCCCGCTCAGCCGAGAATACGCTGGCTGGCTCGGGAAGTAAACGCGCAGCCCTTCGACTTCGTCCCACAACCTGGCTAGAAAGCAGTTTCTTACAGCTTCCGTGTTGCAGAGTCCCTGCAGCTTGAGCTCCCCCCGAAGGACGCGTCAAAAAAGGAGGCGTTCTTGAAGCCCCCCTTCTCCAAGCACAAACACACTGAGGCTCTGCAGCTTCCTTCTCAGATGGCCATGCCGTCACACTGGTCGCGCTGGCATTACCGTTGCCAGCTTCCAGCAGCTGCTAGCATGCAAAAGGGCTCGAGAAGTAAAAGGCAGTGCTGTGCTGCACCTTCGCCTTCGCACGCGTAAGCCACGTAAGTGCACTGTGTACTTGTCTCCTCTGCTTGCATCTACCGGGATACTTAATTCTCTGCATCTCGGAGCCTAAAGGTAAGAGCAGCTGTTTCCACAGAAGCTGGCTGGTGCTATAGGTAGCAGCACAAGCAGCTGTCTTTGGAGTTCCTTCTGCTGCTGCTAGCGTGACTTTTCCAGGCAAGCGAGTGGCAGCCACGCTTTCCCTGCAGCCCGTAGGATGCGCACACAAGCCATGTGCACGGCAGCTTCGTTCTTCGCTTTTTGTAACGCGTCGCGCTTTCATTGCCCCGGAGGCGAAGAGTCGTCTGCTTCTCGCACAGAAAGCTCTGCCGGCAGAGGAGCGCACCAGAGCACTGCTTCTGCCGGAACACGCCTGGCCCATACACACAATCCCTCTCAGCGCTACGTGGCACCACACTCTGCCTCTCCTGTGCTCCGCATCTAAACGGAAAGGCCCTCGGCTACGTCGCGCACAGAGAACTGTGCCAGAACAACGCGCTTCCCGGCGCTGGCCCCTGCGGCTCGGAGAAACTTGGATTTGCACCACATTCCCGGGCAGCCCCCTTTACAAGCTGCACAGCGCCCTCGGATCGCGGTGCTCTTTGCACGGTCCTTGTCAGCTCCAAGTACCCCCCCCCGCGCACGTTACAGGCTCATAAAGACCAAGGATGCGAGTAGCCGTCTCGCCCAGAAAAATGTACCGGCGCAAAAGCACGATCTTCGTTACCCGTTCTCGTCGGCCAGACGGTTGTGCTCTGCCGAAAGGCTTGGACACCTAAACACTCCCGCGCTGCTTTCCCGGCACATTTCTCTAAGCGGAGAGCTAGACGGGCAGTTCGGACCCCATCGAAACAGAAGGAGAATGATTCTACCTGGAGCTGAGGCAAATCCGTGCACAGCACATGCTGCGTGCCAGCACTGTACACGCTGAGGAGCAGCAAAGCTGAGTGCCACCGCTGGGCTTCAGTTCTCTCCAGACGGCAGAAGGCGAAGATTGAAGCCGCAGAGCACGGGGCTTCTGTGTGCTCGGCACCGTCTTTCCAAAGCCCAGGCAAACGCGCCTTCACAAGCCCGCTCAGCCGAGAATACGCTGGCTGGCTCGGGAAGTAAACGCGCAGCCCTTCGACTTCGTCCCACAACCTGGCTAGAAAGCAGTTTCTTACAGCTTCCGTGTTGCAGAGTCCCTGCAGCTTGAGCTCCCCCCGAAGGACGCGTCAAAAAAGGAGGCGTTCTTGAAGCCCCCCTTCTCCAAGCACAAACACACTGAGGCTCTGCAGCTTCCTTCTCAGATGGCCATGCCGTCACACTGGTCGCGCTGGCATTACCGTTGCCAGCTTCCAGCAGCTGCTAGCATGCAAAAGGGCTCGAGAAGTAAAAGGCAGTGCTGTGCTGCACCTTCGCCTTCGCACGCGTAAGCCACGTAAGTGCACTGTGTACTTGTCTCCTCTGCTTGCATCTACCGGGATACTTAATTCTCTGCATCTCGGAGCCTAAAGGTAAGAGCAGCTGTTTCCACAGAAGCTGGCTGGTGCTATAGGTAGCAGCACAAGCAGCTGTCTTTGGAGTTCCTTCTGCTGCTGCTAGCGTGACTTTTCCAGGCAAGCGAGTGGCAGCCACGCTTTCCCTGCAGCCCGTAGGATGCGCACACAAGCCATGTGCACGGCAGCTTCGTTCTTCGCTTTTTGTAACGCGTCGCGCTTTCATTGCCCCGGAGGCGAAGAGTCGTCTGCTTCTCGCACAGAAAGCTCTGCCGGCAGAGGAGCGCACCAGAGCACTGCTTCTGCCGGAACACGCCTGGCCCATACACACAATCCCTCTCAGCGCTACGTGGCACCACACTCTGCCTCTCCTGTGCTCCGCATCTAAACGGAAAGGCCCTCGGCTACGTCGCGCACAGAGAACTGTGCCAGAACAACGCGCTTCCCGGCGCTGGCCCCTGCGGCTCGGAGAAACTTGGATTTGCACCACATTCCCGGGCAGCCCCCTTTACAAGCTGCACAGCGCCCTCGGATCGCGGTGCTCTTTGCACGGTCCTTGTCAGCTCCAAGTACCCCCCCCGCGCACGTTACAGGCTCATAAAGACCAAGGATGCGAGTAGCCGTCTCGCCCAGAAAAATGTACCGGCGCAAAAGCACGATCTTCGTTACCCGTTCTCGTCGGCCAGACGGTTGTGCTCTGCCGAAAGGCTTGGACACCTAAACACTCCCGCGCTGCTTTCCCGGCACATTTCTCTAAGCGGAGAGCTAGACGGGCAGTTCGGACCCCATCGAAACAGAAGGAGAATGATTCTACCTGGAGCTGAGGCAAATCCGTGCACAGCACATGCTGCGTGCCAGCACTGTACACGCTGAGGAGCAGCAAAGCTGAGTGCCACCGCTGGGCTTCAGTTCTCTCCAGACGGCAGAAGGCGAAGATTGAAGCCGCAGAGCACGGGGCTTCTGTGTGCTCGGCACCGTCTTTCCAAAGCCCAGGCAAACGCGCCTTCACAAGCCCGCTCAGCCGAGAATACGCTGGCTGGCTCGGGAAGTAAACGCGCAGCCCTTCGACTTCGTCCCACAACCTGGCTAGAAAGCAGTTTCTTACAGCTTCCGTGTTGCAGAGTCCCTGCAGCTTGAGCTCCCCCCGAAGGACGCGTCAAAAAAGGAGGCGTTCTTGAAGCCCCCCTTCTCCAAGCACAAACACACTGAGGCTCTGCAGCTTCCTTCTCAGATGGCCATGCCGTCACACTGGTCGCGCTGGCATTACCGTTGCCAGCTTCCAGCAGCTGCTAGCATGCAAAAGGGCTCGAGAAGTAAAAGGCAGTGCTGTGCTGCACCTTCGCCTTCGCACGCGTAAGCCACGTAAGTGCACTGTGTACTTGTCTCCTCTGCTTGCATCTACCGGGATACTTAATTCTCTGCATCTCGGAGCCTAAAGGTAAGAGCAGCTGTTTCCACAGAAGCTGGCTGGTGCTATAGGTAGCAGCACAAGCAGCTGTCTTTGGAGTTCCTTCTGCTGCTGCTAGCGTGACTTTTCCAGGCAAGCGAGTGGCAGCCACGCTTTCCCTGCAGCCCGTAGGATGCGCACACAAGCCATGTGCACGGCAGCTTCGTTCTTCGCTTTTTGTAACGCGTCGCGCTTTCATTGCCCCGGAGGCGAAGAGTCGTCTGCTTCTCGCCCAGAAAGCTCTGCCGGCAGAGGAGCGCACCAGAGCACTGCTTCTGCCGGAACACGCCTGGCCCATACACACAATCCCTCTCAGCGCTACGTGGCACCACACTCTGCCTCTCCTGTGCTCCGCATCTAAACGGAAAGGCCCTCGGCTACGTCGCGCACAGAGAACTGTGCCAGAACAACGCGCTTCCCGGCGCTGGCCCCTGCGGCTCGGAGAAACTTGGATTTGCACCACATTCCCGGGCAGCCCCCTTTACAAGCTGCACAGCGCCCTCGGATCGCGGTGCTCTTTGCACGGTCCTTGTCAGCTCCAAGTACCCCCCCCGCGCACGTTACAGGCTCATAAAGACCAAGGATGCGAGTAGCCGTCTCGCCCAGAAAAATGTACCGGCGCAAAAGCACGATCTTCGTTACCCGTTCTCGTCGGCCAGACGGTTGTGCTCTGTCGAAAGGCTTGGACACCTAAACACTCCCGCGCTGCTTTCCCGGCACATTTCTCTAAGCGGAGAGCTAGACGGGCAGTTCGGACCCCATCGAAACAGAAGGAGAATGATTCTACCTGGAGCTGAGGCAAATCCGTGCACAGCACATGCTGCGTGCCAGCACTGTACACGCTGAGGAGCAGCAAAGCTGAGTGCCACCGCTGGGCTTCAGTTCTCTCCAGACGGCAGAAGGCGAAGATTGAAGCCGCAGAGCACGGGGCTTCTGTGTGCTCGGCACCGTCTTTCCAAAGCCCAGGCAAACGCGCCTTCACAAGCCCGCTCAGCCGAGAATACGCTGGCTGGCTCGGGAAGTAAACGCGCAGCCCTTCGACTTCGTCCCACAACCTGGCTAGAAAGCAGTTTCTTACAGCTTCCGTGTTGCAGAGTCCCTGCAGCTTGAGCTCCCCCCGAAGGACGCGTCAAAAAAGGAGGCGTTCTTGAAGCCCCCCTTCTCCAAGCACAAACACACTGAGGCTCTGCAGCTTCCTTCTCAGATGGCCATGCCGTCACACTGGTCGCGCTGGCATTACCGTTGCCAGCTTCCAGCAGCTGCTAGCATGCAAAAGGGCTCGAGAAGTAAAAGGCAGTGCTGTGCTGCACCTTCGCCTTCGCACGCGTAAGCCACGTAAGTGCACTGTGTACTTGTCTCCTCTGCTTGCATCTACCGGGATACTTAATTCTCTGCATCTCGGAGCCTAAAGGTAAGAGCAGCTGTTTCCACAGAAGCTGGCTGGTGCTATAGGTAGCAGCACAAGCAGCTGTCTTTGGAGTTCCTTCTGCTGCTGCTAGCGTGACTTTTCCAGGCAAGCGAGTGGCAGCCACGCTTTCCCTGCAGCCCGTAGGATGCGCACACAAGCCATGTGCACGGCAGCTTCGTTCTTCGCTTTTTGTAACGCGTCGCGCTTTCATTGCCCCGGAGGCGAAGAGTCGTCTGCTTCTCGCCCAGAAAGCTCTGCCGGCAGAGGAGCGCACCAGAGCACTGCTTCTGCCGGAACACGCCTGGCCCATACACACAATCCCTCTCAGCGCTACGTGGCACCACACTCTGCCTCTCCTGTGCTCCGCATCTAAACGGAAAGGCCCTCGGCTACGTCGCGCACAGAGAACTGTGCCAGAACAACGCGCTTCCCGGCGCTGGCCCCTGCGGCTCGGAGAAACTTGGATTTGCACCACATTCCCGGGCAGCCCCCTTTACAAGCTGCACAGCGCCCTCGGATCGCGGTGCTCTTTGCACGGTCCTTGTCAGCTCCAAGTACCCCCCCCGCGCACGTTACAGGCTCATAAAGACCAAGGATGCGAGTAGCCGTCTCGCCCAGAAAAATGTACCGGCGCAAAAGCACGATCTTCGTTACCCGTTCTCGTCAGCCAGACGGTTGTGCTCTGTCGAAAGGCTTGGACACCTAAACACTCCCGCGCTGCTTTCCCGGCACATTTCTCTAAGCGGAGAGCTAGACGGGCAGTTCGGACCCCATCGAAACAGAAGGAGAATGATTCTACCTGGAGCTGAGGCAAATCCGTGCACAGCACATGCTGCGTGCCAGCACTGTACACGCTGAGGAGCAGCAAAGCTGAGTGCCACCGCTGGGCTTCAGTTCTCTCCAGACGGCAGAAGGCGAAGATTGAAGCCGCAGAGCACGGGGCTTCTGTGTGCTCGGCACCGTCTTTCCAAAGCCCAGGCAAACGCGCCTTCACAAGCCCGCTCAGCCGAGAATACGCTGGCTGGCTCGGGAAGTAAACGCGCAGCCCTTCGACTTCGTCCCACAACCTGGCTAGAAAGCAGTTTCTTACAGCTTCCGTGTTGCAGAGTCCCTGCAGCTTGAGCTCCCCCCGAAGGACGCGTCAAAAAAGGAGGCGTTCTTGAAGCCCCCCTTCTCCAAGCACAAACACACTGAGGCTCTGCAGCTTCCTTCTCAGATGGCCATGCCGTCACACTGGTCGCGCTGGCATTACCGTTGCCAGCTTCCAGCAGCTGCTAGCATGCAAAAGGGCTCGAGAAGTAAAAGGCAGTGCTGTGCTGCACCTTCGCCTTCGCACGCGTAAGCCACGTAAGTGCACTGTGTACTTGTCTCCTCTGCTTGCATCTACCGGGATACTTAATTCTCTGCATCTCGGAGCCTAAAGGTAAGAGCAGCTGTTTCCACAGAAGCTGGCTGGTGCTATAGGTAGCAGCACAAGCAGCTGTCTTTGGAGTTCCTTCTGCTGCTGCTAGCGTGACTTTTCCAGGCAAGCGAGTGGCAGCCACGCTTTCCCTGCAGCCCGTAGGATGCGCACACAAGCCATGTGCACGGCAGCTTCGTTCTTTGCTTTTTGTAACGCGTCGCGCTTTCATTGCCCCGGAGGCGAAGAGTCGTCTGCTTCTCGCCCAGAAAGCTCTGCCGGCAGAGGGGCGCACCAGAGCACTGCTTCTGCCGGAACACGCCTGGCCCATACACACAATCCCTCTCAGCGCTACGTGGCACCACACTCTGCCTCTCCTGTGCTCCGCATCTAAACGGAAAGGCCCTCGGCTACGTCGCGCACAGAGAACTGTGCCAGAACAACGCGCTTCCCGGCGCTGGCCCCTGCGGCTCGGAGAAACTTGGATTTGCACCACATTCCCGGGCAGCCCCCTTTACAAGCTGCACAGCGCCCTCGGATCGCGGTGCTCTTTGCACGGTCCTTGTCAGCTCCAAGTACCCCCCCCGCGCACGTTACAGGCTCATAAAGACCAAGGATGCGAGTAGCCGTCTCGCCCAGAAAAATGTACCGGCGCAAAAGCACGATCTTCGTTACCCGTTCTCGTCGGCCAGACGGTTGTGCTCTGTCGAAAGGCTTGGACACCTAAACACTCCCGCGCTGCTTTCCCGGCACATTTCTCTAAGCGGAGAGCTAGACGGGCAGTTCGGACCCTATCGAAACAGAAGGAGAATGATTCTACCTGGAGCTGAGGCAAATCCGTGCACAGCACATGCTGCGTGCCAGCACTGTACACGCTGAGGAGCAGCAAAGCTGAGTGCCACCGCTGGGCTTCAGTTCTCTCCAGACGGCAGAAGGCGAAGATTGAAGCCGCAGAGCACGGGGCTTCTGTGTGCTCGGCACCGTCTTTCCAAAGCCCAGGCAAACGCGCCTTCACAAGCCCGCTCAGCCGAGAATACGCTGGCTGGCTCGGGAAGTAAACGCGCAGCCCTTCGACTTCGTCCCACAACCTGGCTAGAAAGCAGTTTCTTACAGCTTCCGTGTTGCAGAGTCCCTGCAGCTTGAGCTCCCCCCGAAGGACGCGTCAAAAAAGGAGGCGTTCTTGAAGCCCCCCTTCTCCAAGCACAAACACACTGAGGCTCTGCAGCTTCCTTCTCAGATGGCCATGCCGTCACACTGGTCGCGCTGGCATTACCGTTGCCAGCTTCCAGCAGCTGCTAGCATGCAAAAGGGCTCGAGAAGTAAAAGGCAGTGCTGTGCTGCACCTTCGCCTTCGCACGCGTAAGCCACGTAAGTGCACTGTGTACTTGTCTCCTCTGCTTGCATCTACCGGGATACTTAATTCTCTGCATCTCGGAGCCTAAAGGTAAGAGCAGCTGTTTCCACAGAAGCTGGCTGGTGCTATAGGTAGCAGCACAAGCAGCTGTCTTTGGAGTTCCTTCTGCTGCTGCTAGCGTGACTTTTCCAGGCAAGCGAGTGGCAGCCACGCTTTCCCTGCAGCCCGTAGGATGCGCACACAAGCCATGTGCACGGCAGCTTCGTTCTTCGCTTTTTGTAACGCGTCGCGCTTTCATTGCCCCGGAGGCGAAGAGTCGTCTGCTTCTCGCCCAGAAAGCTCTGCCGGCAGAGGGGCGCACCAGAGCACTGCTTCTGCCGGAACACGCCTGGCCCATACACACAATCCCTCTCAGCGCTACGTGGCACCACACTCTGCCTCTCCTGTGCTCCGCATCTAAACGGAAAGGCCCTCGGCTACGTCGCGCACAGAGAACTGTGCCAGAACAACGCGCTTCCCGGCGCTGGCCCCTGCGGCTCGGAGAAACTTGGATTTGCACCACATTCCCGGGCAGCCCCCTTTACAAGCTGCACAGCGCCCTCGGATCGCGGTGCTCTTTGCACGGTCCTTGTCAGCTCCAAGTACCCCCCCCGCGCACGTTACAGGCTCATAAAGACCAAGGATGCGAGTAGCCGTCTCGCCCAGAAAAATGTACCGGCGCAAAAGCACGATCTTCGTTACCCGTTCTCGTCGGCCAGACGGTTGTGCTCTGT
Source organism: Aphelocoma coerulescens (assembly GCF_041296385.1). Classification (NCBI taxonomy): domain Eukaryota; kingdom Metazoa; phylum Chordata; class Aves; order Passeriformes; family Corvidae; genus Aphelocoma; species Aphelocoma coerulescens. Next base: position 79,295 of record NW_027183643.1, on the reverse strand, counting down.
CGAAAGGCTTGGACACCTAAACACTCCCGCGCTGCTTTCCCGGCACATTTCTCTAAGCGGAGAGCTAGACGGGCAGTTCGGACCCCATCGAAACAGAAGGAGAATGATTCTACCTGGAGCTGAGGCAAATCCGTGCACAGCACATGCTGCGTGCCAGCACTGTACACGCTGAGGAGCAGCAAAGCTGAGTGCCACCGCTGGGCTTCAGTTCTCTCCAGACGGCAGAAGGCGAAGATTGAAGCCGCAGAGCACGGGGCTTCTGTGTGCTCGGCACCGTCTTTCCAAAGCCCAGGCAAACGCGCCTTCACAAGCCCGCTCAGCCGAGAATACGCTGGCTGGCTCGGGAAGTAAACGCGCAGCCCTTCGACTTCGTCCCACAACCTGGCTAGAAAGCAGTTTCTTACAGCTTCCGTGTTGCAGAGTCCCTGCAGCTTGAGCTCACCCCGAAGGACGCGTCAAAAAAGGAGGCGTTCTTGAAGCCCCCCTTCTCCAAGCACAAACACACTGAGGCTCTGCAGCTTCCTTCTCAGATGGCCATGCCGTCACACTGGTCGCGCTGGCATTACCGTTGCCAGCTTCCAGCAGCTGCTAGCATGCAAAAGGGCTCGAGAAGTAAAAGGCAGTGCTGTGCTGCACCTTCGCCTTCGCACGCGTAAGCCACGTAAGTGCACTGTGTACTTGTCTCCTCTGCTTGCATCTACCGGGATACTTAATTCTCTGCATCTCGGAGCCTAAAGGTAAGAGCAGCTGTTTCCACAGAAGCTGGCTGGTGCTATAGGTAGCAGCACAAGCAGCTGTCTTTGGAGTTCCTTCTGCTGCTGCTAGCGTGACTTTTCCAGGCAAGCGAGTGGCAGCCACGCTTTCCCTGCAGCCCGTAGGATGCGCACACAAGCCATGTGCACGGCAGCTTCGTTCTTTGCTTTTTGTAACGCGTCGCGCTTTCATTGCCCCGGAGGCGAAGAGTCGTCTGCTTCTCGCCCAGAAAGCTCTGCCGGCAGAGGGGCGCACCAGAGCACTGCTTCTGCCGGAACACGCCTGGCCCATACACACAATCCCTCTCAGCGCTACGTGGCACCACACTCTGCCTCTCCTGTGCTCCGCATCTAAACGGAAAGGCCCTCGGCTACGTCGCGCACAGAGAACTGTGCCAGAACAACGCGCTTCCCGGCGCTGGCCCCTGCGGCTCGGAGAAACTTGGATTTGCACCACATTCCCGGGCAGCCCCCTTTACAAGCTGCACAGCGCCCTCGGATCGCGGTGCTCTTTGCACGGTCCTTGTCAGCTCCAAGTACCCCCCCGCGCACGTTACAGGCTCATAAAGACCAAGGATGCGAGTAGCCGTCTCGCCCAGAAAAATGTACCGGCGCAAAAGCACGATCTTCGTTACCCGTTCTCGTCGGCCAGACGGTTGTGCTCTGCCGAAAGGCTTGGACACCTAAACACTCCCGCGCTGCTTTCCCGGCACATTTCTCTAAGCGGAGAGCTAGACGGGCAGTTCGGACCCCATCGAAACAGAAGGAGAATGATTCTACCTGGAGCTGAGGCAAATCCGTGCACAGCACATGCTGCGTGCCAGCACTGTACACGCTGAGGAGCAGCAAAGCTGAGTGCCACCGCTGGGCTTCAGTTCTCTCCAGACGGCAGAAGGCGAAGATTGAAGCCGCAGAGCACGGGGCTTCTGTGTGCTCGGCACCGTCTTTCCAAAGCCCAGGCAAACGCGCCTTCACAAGCCCGCTCAGCCGAGAATACGCTGGCTGGCTCGGGAAGTAAACGCGCAGCCCTTCGACTTCGTCCCACAACCTGGCTAGAAAGCAGTTTCTTACAGCTTCCGTGTTGCAGAGTCCCTGCAGCTTGAGCTCCCCCCGAAGGACGCGTCAAAAAAGGAGGCGTTCTTGAAGCCCCCCTTCTCCAAGCACAAACACACTGAGGCTCTGCAGCTTCCTTCTCAGATGGCCATGCCGTCACACTGGTCGCGCTGGCATTACCGTTGCCAGCTTCCAGCAGCTGCTAGCATGCAAAAGGGCTCGAGAAGTAAAAGGCAGTGCTGTGCTGCACCTTCGCCTTCGCACGCGTAAGCCACGTAAGTGCACTGTGTACTTGTCTCCTCTGCTTGCATCTACCGGGATACTTAATTCTCTGCATCTCGGAGCCTAAAGGTAAGAGCAGCTGTTTCCACAGAAGCTGGCTGGTGCTATAGGTAGCAGCACAAGCAGCTGTCTTTGGAGTTCCTTCTGCTGCTGCTAGCGTGACTTTTCCAGGCAAGCGAGTGGCAGCCACGCTTTCCCTGCAGCCCGTAGGATGCGCACACAAGCCATGTGCACGGCAGCTTCGTTCTTCGCTTTTTGTAACGCGTCGCGCTTTCATTGCCCCGGAGGCGAAGAGTCGTCTGCTTCTCGCACAGAAAGCTCAGCCGGCAGAGGAGCGCACCAGAGCACTGCTTCTGCCGGAACACGCCTGGCCCATACACACAATCCCTCTCAGCGCTACGTGGCACCACACTCTGCCTCTCCTGTGCTCCGCATCTAAACGGAAAGGCCCTCGGCTACGTCGCGCACAGAGAACTGTGCCAGAACAACGCGCTTCCCGGCGCTGGCCCCTGCGGCTCGGAGAAACTTGGATTTGCACCACATTCCCGGGCAGCCCCCTTTACAAGCTGCACAGCGCCCTCGGATCGCGGTGCTCTTTGCACGGTCCTTGTCAGCTCCAAGTACCCCCCCCGCGCACGTTACAGGCTCATAAAGACCAAGGATGCGAGTAGCCGTCTCGCCCAGAAAAATGTACCGGCGCAAAAGCACGATCTTCGTTACCCGTTCTCGTCGGCCAGACGGTTGTGCTCTGCCGAAAGGCTTGGACACCTAAACACTCCCGCGCTGCTTTCCCGGCACATTTCTCTAAGCGGAGAGCTAGACGGGCAGTTCGGACCCCATCGAAACAGAAGGAGAATGATTCTACCTGGAGCTGAGGCAAATCCGTGCACAGCACATGCTGCGTGCCAGCACTGTACACGCTGAGGAGCAGCAAAGCTGAGTGCCACCGCTGGGCTTCAGTTCTCTCCAGACGGCAGAAGGCGAAGATTGAAGCCGCAGAGCACGGGGCTTCTGTGTGCTCGGCACCGTCTTTCCAAAGCCCAGGCAAACGCGCCTTCACAAGCCCGCTCAGCCGAGAATACGCTGGCTGGCTCGGGAAGTAAACGCGCAGCCCTTCGACTTCGTCCCACAACCTGGCTAGAAAGCAGTTTCTTACAGCTTCCGTGTTGCAGAGTCCCTGCAGCTTGAGCTCACCCCGAAGGACGCGTCAAAAAAGGAGGCGTTCTTGAAGCCCCCCTTCTCCAAGCACAAACACACTGAGGCTCTGCAGCTTCCTTCTCAGATGGCCATGCCGTCACACTGGTCGCGCTGGCATTACCGTTGCCAGCTTCCAGCAGCTGCTAGCATGCAAAAGGGCTCGAGAAGTAAAAGGCAGTGCTGTGCTGCACCTTCGCCTTCGCACGCGTAAGCCACGTAAGTGCACTGTGTACTTGTCTCCTCTGCTTGCATCTACCGGGATACTTAATTCTCTGCATCTCGGAGCCTAAAGGTAAGAGCAGCTGTTTCCACAGAAGCTGGCTGGTGCTATAGGTAGCAGCACAAGCAGCTGTCTTTGGAGTTCCTTCTGCTGCTGCTAGCGTGACTTTTCCAGGCAAGCGAGTGGCAGCCACGCTTCCCCTGCAGCCCGTAGGATGCGCACACAAGCCATGTGCACGGCAGCTTCGTTCTTCGCTTTTTGTAACGCGTCGCGCTTTCATTGCCCCGGAGGCGAAGAGTCGTCTGCTTCTCGCACAGAAAGCTCTGCCGGCAGAGGAGCGCACCAGAGCACTGCTTCTGCCGGAACACGCCTGGCCCATACACACAATCCCTCTCAGCGCTACGTGGCACCACACTCTGCCTCTCCTGTGCTCCGCATCTAAACGGAAAGGCCCTCGGCTACGTCGCGCACAGAGAACTGTGCCAGAACAACGCGCTTCCCGGCGCTGGCCCCTGCGGCTCGGAGAAACTTGGATTTGCACCACATTCCCGGGCAGCCCCCTTTACAAGCTGCACAGCGCCCTCGGATCGCGGTGCTCTTTGCACGGTCCTTGTCAGCTCCAAGTACCCCCCCCCGCGCACATTACAGGCTCATAAAGACCAAGGATGCGAGTAGCCGTCTCGCCCAGAAAAATGTACCGGCGCAAAAGCACGATCTTCGTTACCCGTTCTCGTCGGCCAGACGGTTGTGCTCTGCCGAAAGGCTTGGACACCTAAACACTCCCGCGCTGCTTTCCCGGCACATTTCTCTAAGCGGAGAGCTAGACGGGCAGTTCGGACCCCATCGAAACAGAAGGAGAATGATTCTACCTGGAGCTGAGGCAAATCCGTGCACAGCACATGCTGCGTGCCAGCACTGTACACGCTGAGGAGCAGCAAAGCTGAGTGCCACCGCTGGGCTTCAGTTCTCTCCAGACGGCAGAAGGCGAAGATTGAAGCCGCAGAGCACGGGGCTTCTGTGTGCTCGGCACCGTCTTTCCAAAGCCCAGGCAAACGCGCCTTCACAAGCCCGCTCAGCCGAGAATACGCTGGCTGGCTCGGGAAGTAAACGCGCAGCCCTTCGACTTCGTCCCACAACCTGGCTAGAAAGCAGTTTCTTACAGCTTCCGTGTTGCAGAGTCCCTGCAGCTTGAGCTCACCCCGAAGGACGCGTCAAAAAAGGAGGCGTTCTTGAAGCCCCCCTTCTCCAAGCACAAACACACTGAGGCTCTGCAGCTTCCTTCTCAGATGGCCATGCCGTCACACTGGTCGCGCTGGCATTACCGTTGCCAGCTTCCAGCAGCTGCTAGCATGCAAAAGGGCTCGAGAAGTAAAAGGCAGTGCTGTGCTGCACCTTCGCCTTCGCACGCGTAAGCCACGTAAGTGCACTGTGTACTTGTCTCCTCTGCTTGCATCTACCGGGATACTTAATTCTCTGCATCTCGGAGCCTAAAGGTAAGAGCAGCTGTTTCCACAGAAGCTGGCTGGTGCTATAGGTAGCAGCACAAGCAGCTGTCTTTGGAGTTCCTTCTGCTGCTGCTAGCGTGACTTTTCCAGGCAAGCGAGTGGCAGCCACGCTTTCCCTGCAGCCCGTAGGATGCGCACACAAGCCATGTGCACGGCAGCTTCGTTCTTCGCTTTTTGTAACGCGTCGCGCTTTCATTGCCCCGGAGGCGAAGAGTCGTCTGCTTCTCGCCCAGAAAGCTCTGCCGGCAGAGGGGCGCACCAGAGCACTGCTTCTGCCGGAACACGCCTGGCCCATACACACAATCCCTCTCAGCGCTACGTGGCACCACACTCTGCCTCTCCTGTGCTCCGCATCTAAACGGAAAGGCCCTCGGCTACGTCGCGCACAGAGAACTGTGCCAGAACAACGCGCTTCCCGGCGCTGGCCCCTGCGGCTCGGAGAAACTTGGATTTGCACCACATTCCCGGGCAGCCCCCTTTACAAGCTGCACAGCGCCCTCGGATCGCGGTGCTCTTTGCACGGTCCTTGTCAGCTCCAAGTACCCCCCCCGCGCACGTTACAGGCTCATAAAGACCAAGGATGCGAGTAGCCGTCTCGCCCAGAAAAATGTACCGGCGCAAAAGCACGATCTTCGTTACCCGTTCTCGTCGGCCAGACGGTTGTGCTCTGTCGAAAGGCTTGGACACCTAAACACTCCCGCGCTGCTTTCCCGGCACATTTCTCTAAGCGGAGAGCTAGACGGGCAGTTCGGACCCCATCGAAACAGAAGGAGAATGATTCTACCTGGAGCTGAGGCAAATCCGTGCACAGCACATGCTGCGTGCCAGCACTGTACACGCTGAGGAGCAGCAAAGCTGAGTGCCACCGCTGGGCTTCAGTTCTCTCCAGACGGCAGAAGGCGAAGATTGAAGCCGCAGAGCACGGGGCTTCTGTGTGCTCGGCACCGTCTTTCCAAAGCCCAGGCAAACGCGCCTTCACAAGCCCGCTCAGCCGAGAATACGCTGGCTGGCTCGGGAAGTAAACGCGCAGCCCTTCGACTTCGTCCCACAACCTGGCTAGAAAGCAGTTTCTTACAGCTTCCGTGTTGCAGAGTCCCTGCAGCTTGAGCTCACCCCGAAGGACGCGTCAAAAAAGGAGGCGTTCTTGAAGCCCCCCTTCTCCAAGCACAAACACACTGAGGCTCTGCAGCTTCCTTCTCAGATGGCCATGCCGTCACACTGGTCGCGCTGGCATTACCGTTGCCAGCTTCCAGCAGCTGCTAGCATGCAAAAGGGCTCGAGAAGTAAAAGGCAGTGCTGTGCTGCACCTTCGCCTTCGCACGCGTAAGCCACGTAAGTGCACTGTGTACTTGTCTCCTCTGCTTGCATCTACCGGGATACTTAATTCTCTGCATCTCGGAGCCTAAAGGTAAGAGCAGCTGTTTCCACAGAAGCTGGCTGGTGCTATAGGTAGCAGCACAAGCAGCTGTCTTTGGAGTTCCTTCTGCTGCTGCTAGCGTGACTTTTCCAGGCAAGCGAGTGGCAGCCACGCTTTCCCTGCAGCCCGTAGGATGCGCACACAAGCCATGTGCACGGCAGCTTCGTTCTTCGCTTTTTGTAACGCGTCGCGCTTTCATTGCCCCGGAGGCGAAGAGTCGTCTGCTTCTCGCACAGAAAGCTCTGCCGGCAGAGGAGCGCACCAGAGCACTGCTTCTGCCGGAACACGCCTGGCCCATACACACAATCCCTCTCAGCGCTACGTGGCACCACACTCTGCCTCTCCTGTGCTCCGCATCTAAACGGAAAGGCCCTCGGCTACGTCGCGCACAGAGAACTGTGCCAGAACAACGCGCTTCCCGGCGCTGGCCCCTGCGGCTCGGAGAAACTTGGATTTGCACCACATTCCCGGGCAGCCCCCTTTACAAGCTGCACAGCGCCCTCGGATCGCGGTGCTCTTTGCACGGTCCTTGTCAGCTCCAAGTACCCCCCCCCGCGCACGTTACAGGCTCATAAAGACCAAGGATGCGAGTAGCCGTCTCGCCCAGAAAAATGTACCGGCGCAAAAGCACGATCTTCGTTACCCGTTCTCGTCGGCCAGACGGTTGTGCTCTGCCGAAAGGCTTGGACACCTAAACACTCCCGCGCTGCTTTCCCGGCACATTTCTCTAAGCGGAGAGCTAGACGGGCAGTTCGGACCCCATCGAAACAGAAGGAGAATGATTCTACCTGGAGCTGAGGCAAATCCGTGCACAGCACATGCTGCGTGCCAGCACTGTACACGCTGAGGAGCAGCAAAGCTGAGTGCCACCGCTGGGCTTCAGTTCTCTCCAGACGGCAGAAGGCGAAGATTGAAGCCGCAGAGCACGGGGCTTCTGTGTGCTCGGCACCGTCTTTCCAAAGCCCAGGCAAACGCGCCTTCACAAGCCCGCTCAGCCGAGAATACGCTGGCTGGCTCGGGAAGTAAACGCGCAGCCCTTCGACTTCGTCCCACAACCTGGCTAGAAAGCAGTTTCTTACAGCTTCCGTGTTGCAGAGTCCCTGCAGCTTGAGCTCCCCCCGAAGGACGCGTCAAAAAAGGAGGCGTTCTTGAAGCCCCCCTTCTCCAAGCACAAACACACTGAGGCTCTGCAGCTTCCTTCTCAGATGGCCATGCCGTCACACTGGTCGCGCTGGCATTACCGTTGCCAGCTTCCAGCAGCTGCTAGCATGCAAAAGGGCTCGAGAAGTAAAAGGCAGTGCTGTGCTGCACCTTCGCCTTCGCACGCGTAAGCCACGTAAGTGCACTGTGTACTTGTCTCCTCTGCTTGCATCTACCGGGATACTTAATTCTCTGCATCTCGGAGCCTAAAGGTAAGAGCAGCTGTTTCCACAGAAGCTGGCTGGTGCTATAGGTAGCAGCACAAGCAGCTGTCTTTGGAGTTCCTTCTGCTGCTGCTAGCGTGACTTTTCCAGGCAAGCGAGTGGCAGCCACGCTTTCCCTGCAGCCCGTAGGATGCGCACACAAGCCATGTGCACGGCAGCTTCGTTCTTCGCTTTTTGTAACGCGTCGCGCTTTCATTGCCCCGGAGGCGAAGAGTCGTCTGCTTCTCGCCCAGAAAGCTCTGCCGGCAGAGGAGCGCACCAGAGCACTGCTTCTGCCGGAACACGCCTGGCCCATACACACAATCCCTCTCAGCGCTACGTGGCACCACACTCTGCCTCTCCTGTGCTCCGCATCTAAACGGAAAGGCCCTCGGCTACGTCGCGCACAGAGAACTGTGCCAGAACAACGCGCTTCCCGGCGCTGGCCCCTGCGGCTCGGAGAAACTTGGATTTGCACCACATTCCCGGGCAGCCCCCTTTACAAGCTGCACAGCGCCCTCGGATCGCGGTGCTCTTTGCACGGTCCTTGTCAGCTCCAAGTACCCCCCCCGCGCACGTTACAGGCTCATAAAGACCAAGGATGCGAGTAGCCGTCTCGCCCAGAAAAATGTACCGGCGCAAAAGCACGATCTTCGTTACCCGTTCTCGTCGGCCAGACGGTTGTGCTCTGTCGAAAGGCTTGGACACCTAAACACTCCCGCGCTGCTTTCCCGGCACATTTCTCTAAGCGGAGAGCTAGACGGGCAGTTCGGACCCCATCGAAACAGAAGGAGAATGATTCTACCTGGAGCTGAGGCAAATCCGTGCACAGCACATGCTGCGTGCCAGCACTGTACACGCTGAGGAGCAGCAAAGCTGAGTGCCACCGCTGGGCTTCAGTTCTCTCCAGACGGCAGAAGGCGAAGATTGAAGCCGCAGAGCACGGGGCTTCTGTGTGCTCGGCACCGCCTTTCCAAAGCCCAGGCAAACGCGCCTTCACAAGCCCGCTCAGCCGAGAATACGCTGGCTGGCTCGGGAAGTAAACGCGCAGCCCTTCGACTTCGTCCCACAACCTGGCTAGAAAGCAGTTTCTTACAGCTTCCGTGTTGCAGAGTCCCTGCAGCTTGAGCTCCCCCCGAAGGACGCGTCAAAAAAGGAGGCGTTCTTGAAGCCCCCCTTCTCCAAGCACAAACACACTGAGGCTCTGCAGCTTCCTTCTCAGATGGCCATGCCGTCACACTGGTCGCGCTGGCATTACCGTTGCCAGCTTCCAGCAGCTGCTAGCATGCAAAAGGGCTCGAGAAGTAAAAGGCAGTGCTGTGCTGCACCTTCGCCTTCGCACGCGTAAGCCACGTAAGTGCACTGTGTACTTGTCTCCTCTGCTTGCATCTACCGGGATACTTAATTCTCTGCATCTCGGAGCCTAAAGGTAAGAGCAGCTGTTTCCACAGAAGCTGGCTGGTGCTATAGGTAGCAGCACAAGCAGCTGTCTTTGGAGTTCCTTCTGCTGCTGCTAGCGTGACTTTTCCAGGCAAGCGAGTGGCAGCCACGCTTTCCCTGCAGCCCGTAGGATGCGCACACAAGCCATGTGCACGGCAGCTTCGTTCTTCGCTTTTTGTAACGCGTCGCGCTTTCATTGCCCCGGAGGCGAAGAGTCGTCTGCTTCTCGCCCAGAAAGCTCTGCCGGCAGAGGGGCGCACCAGAGCACTGCTTCTGCCGGAACACGCCTGGCCCATACACACAATCCCTCTCAGCGCTACGTGGCACCACACTCTGCCTCTCCTGTGCTCCGCATCTAAACGGAAAGGCCCTCGGCTACGTCGCGCACAGAGAACTGTGCCAGAACAACGCGCTTCCCGGCGCTGGCCCCTGCGGCTCGGAGAAACTTGGATTTGCACCACATTCCCGGGCAGCCCCCTTTACAAGCTGCACAGCGCCCTCGGATCGCGGTGCTCTTTGCACGGTCCTTGTCAGCTCCAAGTACCCCCCCCGCGCACGTTACAGGCTCATAAAGACCAAGGATGCGAGTAGCCGTCTCGCCCAGAAAAATGTACCGGCGCAAAAGCACGATCTTCGTTACCCGTTCTCGTCGGCCAGACGGTTGTGCTCTGTCGAAAGGCTTGGACACCTAAACACTCCCGCGCTGCTTTCCCGGCACATTTCTCTAAGCGGAGAGCTAGACGGGCAGTTCGGACCCCATCGAAACAGAAGGAGAATGATTCTACCTGGAGCTGAGGCAAATCCGTGCACAGCACATGCTGCGTGCCAGCACTGTACACGCTGAGGAGCAGCAAAGCTGAGTGCCACCGCTGGGCTTCAGTTCTCTCCAGACGGCAGAAGGCGAAGATTGAAGCCGCAGAGCACGGGGCTTCTGTGTGCTCGGCACCGTCTTTCCAAAGCCCAGGCAAACGCGCCTTCACAAGCCCGCTCAGCCGAGAATACGCTGGCTGGCTCGGGAAGTAAACGCGCAGCCCTTCGACTTCGTCCCACAACCTGGCTAGAAAGCAGTTTCTTACAGCTTCCGTGTTGCAGAGTCCCTGCAGCTTGAGCTCACCCCGAAGGACGCGTCAAAAAAGGAGGCGTTCTTGAAGCCCCCCTTCTCCAAGCACAAACACACTGAGGCTCTGCAGCTTCCTTCTCAGATGGCCATGCCGTCACACTGGTCGCGCTGGCATTACCGTTGCCAGCTTCCAGCAGCTGCTAGCATGCAAAAGGGCTCGAGAAGTAAAAGGCAGTGCTGTGCTGCACCTTCGCCTTCGCACGCGTAAGCCACGTAAGTGCACTGTGTACTTGTCTCCTCTGCTTGCATCTACCGGGATACTTAATTCTCTGCATCTCGGAGCCTAAAGGTAAGAGCAGCTGTTTCCACAGAAGCTGGCTGGTGCTATAGGTAGCAGCACAAGCAGCTGTCTTTGGAGTTCCTTCTGCTGCTGCTAGCGTGACTTTTCCAGGCAAGCGAGTGGCAGCCACGCTTCCCCTGCAGCCCGTAGGATGCGCACACAAGCCATGTGCACGGCAGCTTCGTTCTTCGCTTTTTGTAACGCGTCACGCTTTCATTGCCCCGGAGGCGAAGAGTCGTCTGCTTCTCGCACAGAAAGCTCTGCCGGCAGAGGAGCGCACCAGAGCACTGCTTCTGCCGGAACACGCCTGGCCCATACACACAATCCCTCTCAGCGCTACGTGGCACCACACTCTGCCTCTCCTGTGCTCCGCATCTAAACGGAAAGGCCCTCGGCTACGTCGCGCACAGAGAACTGTGCCAGAACAACGCGCTTCCCGGCGCTGGCCCCTGCGGCTCGGAGAAACTTGGATTTGCACCACATTCCCGGGCAGCCCCCTTTACAAGCTGCACAGCGCCCTCGGATCGCGGTGCTCTTTGCACGGTCCTTGTCAGCTCCAAGTACCCCCCCCGCGCACGTTACAGGCTCATAAAGACCAAGGATGCGAGTAGCCGTCTCGCCCAGAAAAATGTACCGGCGCAAAAGCACGATCTTCGTTACCCGTTCTCGTCGGCCAGACGGTTGTGCTCTGTCGAAAGGCTTGGACACCTAAACACTCCCGCGCTGCTTTCCCGGCACATTTCTCTAAGCGGAGAGCTAGACGGGCAGTTCGGACCCCATCGAAACAGAAGGAGAATGATTCTACCTGGAGCTGAGGCAAATCCGTGCACAGCACATGCTGCGTGCCAGCACTGTACACGCTGAGGAGCAGCAAAGCTGAGTGCCACCGCTGGGCTTCAGTTCTCTCCAGACGGCAGAAGGCGAAGATTGAAGCCGCAGAGCACGGGGCTTCTGTGTGCTCGGCACCGTCTTTCCAAAGCCCAGGCAAACGCGCCTTCACAAGCCCGCTCAGCCGAGAATACGCTGGCTGGCTCGGGAAGTAAACGCGCAGCCCTTCGACTTCGTCCCACAACCTGGCTAGAAAGCAGTTTCTTACAGCTTCCGTGTTGCAGAGTCCCTGCAGCTTGAGCTCACCCCGAAGGACGCGTCAAAAAAGGAGGCGTTCTTGAAGCCCCCCTTCTCCAAGCACAAACACACTGAGGCTCTGCAGCTTCCTTCTCAGATGGCCATGCCGTCACACTGGTCGCGCTGGCATTACCGTTGCCAGCTTCCAGCAGCTGCTAGCATGCAAAAGGGCTCGAGAAGTAAAAGGCAGTGCTGTGCTGCACCTTCGCCTTCGCACGCGTAAGCCACGTAAGTGCACTGTGTACTTGTCTCCTCTGCTTGCATCTACCGGGATACTTAATTCTCTGCATCTCGGAGCCTAAAGGTAAGAGCAGCTGTTTCCACAGAAGCTGGCTGGTGCTATAGGTAGCAGCACAAGCAGCTGTCTTTGGAGTTCCTTCTGCTGCTGCTAGCGTGACTTTTCCAGGCAAGCGAGTGGCAGCCACGCTTCCCCTGCAGCCCGTAGGATGCGCACACAAGCCATGTGCACGGCAGCTTCGTTCTTCGCTTTTTGTAACGCGTCGCGCTTTCATTGCCCCGGAGGCGAAGAGTCGTCTGCTTCTCGCACAGAAAGCTCTGCCGGCAGAGGAGCGCACCAGAGCACTGCTTCTGCCGGAACACGCCTGGCCCATACACACAATCCCTCTCAGCGCTACGTGGCACCACACTCTGCCTCTCCTGTGCTCCGCATCTAAACGGACAGGCCCTCGGCTACGTCGCGCACAGAGAACTGTGCCAGAACAACGCGCTTCCCGGCGCTGGCCCCTGCGGCTCGGAGAAACTTGGATTTGCACCACATTCCCGGGCAGCCCCCTTTACAAGCTGCACAGCGCCCTCGGATCGCGGTGCTCTTTGCACGGTCCTTGTCAGCTCCAAGTACCCCCCCCCGCGCACGTTACAGGCTCATAAAGACCAAGGATGCGAGTAGCCGTCTCGCCCAGAAAAATGTACCGGCGCAAAAGCACGATCTTCGTTACCCGTTCTCGTCGGCCAGACGGTTGTGCTCTGCCGAAAGGCTTGGACACCTAAACACTCCCGCGCTGCTTTCCCGGCACATTTCTCTAAGCGGAGAGCTAGACGGGCAGTTCGGACCCCATCGAAACAGAAGGAGAATGATTCTACCTGGAGCTGAGGCAAATCCGTGCACAGCACATGCTGCGTGCCAGCACTGTACACGCTGAGGAGCAGCAAAGCTGAGTGCCACCGCTGGGCTTCAGTTCTCTCCAGACGGCAGAAGGCGAAGATTGAAGCCGCAGAGCACGGGGCTTCTGTGTGCTCGGCACCGTCTTTCCAAAGCCCAGGCAAACGCGCCTTCACAAGCCCGCTCAGCCGAGAATACGCTGGGTGGCTCGGGAAGTAAACGCGCAGCCCTTCGACTTCGTCCCACAACCTGGCTAGAAAGCAGTTTCTTACAGCTTCCGTGTTGCAGAGTCCCTGCAGCTTGAGCTCACCCCGAAGGACGCGTCAAAAAAGGAGGCGTTCTTGAAGCCCCCCTTCTCCAAGCACAAACACACTGAGGCTCTGCAGCTTCCTTCTCAGATGGCCATGCCGTCACACTGGTCGCGCTGGCATTACCGTTGCCAGCTTCCAGCAGCTGCTAGCATGCAAAAGGGCTCGAGAAGTAAAAGGCAGTGCTGTGCTGCACCTTCGCCTTCGCACGCGTAAGCCACGTAAGTGCACTGTGTACTTGTCTCCTCTGCTTGCATCTACCGGGATACTTAATTCTCTGCATCTCGGAGCCTAAAGGTAAGAGCAGCTGTTTCCACAGAAGCTGGCTGGTGCTATAGGTAGCAGCACAAGCAGCTGTCTTTGGAGTTCCTTCTGCTGCTGCTAGCGTGACTTTTCCAGGCAAGCGAGTGGCAGCCACGCTTTCCCTGCAGCCCGTAGGATGCGCACACAAGCCATGTGCACGGCAGCTTCGTTCTTCGCTTTTTGTAACGCGTCGCGCTTTCATTGCCCCGGAGGCGAAGAGTCGTCTGCTTCTCGCCCAGAAAGCTCTGCCGGCAGAGGGGCGCACCAGAGCACTGCTTCTGCCGGAACACGCCTGGCCCATACACACAATCCCTCTCAGCGCTACGTGGCACCACACTCTGCCTCTCCTGTGCTCCGCATCTAAACGGAAAGGCCCTCGGCTACGTCGCGCACAGAGAACTGTGCCAGAACAACGCGCTTCCCGGCGCTGGCCCCTGCGGCTCGGAGAAACTTGGATTTGCACCACATTCCCGGGCAGCCCCCTTTACAAGCTGCACAGCGCCCTCGGATCGCGGTGCTCTTTGCACGGTCCTTGTCAGCTCCAAGTACCCCCCCCGCGCACGTTACAGGCTCATAAAGACCAAGGATGCGAGTAGCCGTCTCGCCCAGAAAAATGTACCGGCGCAAAAGCACGATCTTCGTTACCCGTTCTCGTCGGCCAGACGGTTGTGCTCTGTCGAAAGGCTTGGACACCTAAACACTCCCGCGCTGCTTTCCCGGCACATTTCTCTAAGCGGAGAGCTAGACGGGCAGTTCGGACCCCATCGAAACAGAAGGAGAATGATTCTACCTGGAGCTGAGGCAAATCCGTGCACAGCACATGCTGCGTGCCAGCACTGTACACGCTGAGGAGCAGCAAAGCTGAGTGCCACCGCTGGGCTTCAGTTCTCTCCAGACGGCAGAAGGCGAAGATTGAAGCCGCAGAGCACGGGGCTTCTGTGTGCTCGGCACCGTCTTTCCAAAGCCCAGGCAAACGCGCCTTCACAAGCCCGCTCAGCCGAGAATACGCTGGGTGGCTCGGGAAGTAAACGCGCAGCCCTTCGACTTCGTCCCACAACCTGGCTAGAAAGCAGTTTCTTACAGCTTCCGTGTTGCAGAGTCCCTGCAGCTTGAGCTCACCCCGAAGGACGCGTCAAAAAAGGAGGCGTTCTTGAAGCCCCCCTTCTCCAAGCACAAACACACTGAGGCTCTGCAGCTTCCTTCTCAGATGGCCATGCCGTCACACTGGTCGCGCTGGCATTACCGTTGCCAGCTTCCAGCAGCTGCTAGCATGCAAAAGGGCTCGAGAAGTAAAAGGCAGTGCTGTGCTGCACCTTCGCCTTCGCACGCGTAAGCCACGTAAGTGCACTGTGTACTTGTCTCCTCTGCTTGCATCTACCGGGATACTTAATTCTCTGCATCTCGGAGCCTAAAGGTAAGAGCAGCTGTTTCCACAGAAGCTGGCTGGTGCTATAGGTAGCAGCACAAGCAGCTGTCTTTGGAGTTCCTTCTGCTGCTGCTAGCGTGACTTTTCCAGGCAAGCGAGTGGCAGCCACGCTTTCCCTGCAGCCCGTAGGATGCGCACACAAGCCATGTGCACGGCAGCTTCGTTCTTCGCTTTTTGTAACGCGTCGCGCTTTCATTGCCCCGGAGGCGAAGAGTCGTCTGCTTCTCGCCCAGAAAGCTCTGCCGGCAGAGAGGCGCACCAGAGCACTGCTTCTGCCGGAACACGCCTGGCCCATACACACAATCCCTCTCAGCGCTACGTGGCACCACACTCTGCCTCTCCTGTGCTCCGCATCTAAACGGAAAGGCCCTCGGCTACGTCGCGCACAGAGAACTGTGCCAGAACAACGCGCTTCCCGGCGCTGGCCCCTGCGGCTCGGAGAAACTTGGATTTGCACCACATTCCCGGGCAGCCCCCTTTACAAGCTGCACAGCGCCCTCGGATCGCGGTGCTCTTTGCACGGTCCTTGTCAGCTCCAAGTACCCCCCCCGCGCACGTTACAGGCTCATAAAGACCAAGGATGCGAGTAGCCGTCTCGCCCAGAAAAATGTACCGGCGCAAAAGCACGATCTTCGTTACCCGTTCTCGTCGGCCAGACGGTTGTGCTCTGTCGAAAGGCTTGGACACCTAAACACTCCCGCGCTGCTTTCCCGGCACATTTCTCTAAGCGGAGAGCTAGACGGGCAGTTCGGACCCTATCGAAACAGAAGGAGAATGATTCTACCTGGAGCTGAGGCAAATCCGTGCACAGCACATGCTGCGTGCCAGCACTATACACGCTGAGGAGCAGCAAAGCTGAGTGCCACCGCTGGGCTTCAGTTCTCTCCAGACGGCAGAAGGCGAAGATTGAAGCCGCAGAGCACGGGGCTTCTGTGTGCTCGGCACCGTCTTTCCAAAGCCCAGGCAAACGCGCCTTCACAAGCCCGCTCAGCCGAGAATACGCTGGCTGGCTCGGGAAGTAAACGCGCAGCCCTTCGACTTCGTCCCACAACCTGGCTAGAAAGCAGTTTCTTACAGCTTCCGTGTTGCAGAGTCCCTGCAGCTTGAGCTCACCCCGAAGGACGCGTCAAAAAAGGAGGCGTTCTTGAAGCCCCCCTTCTCCAAGCACAAACACACTGAGGCTCTGCAGCTTCCTTCTCAGATGGCCATGCCGTCACACTGGTCGCGCTGGCATTACCGTTGCCAGCTTCCAGCAGCTGCTAGCATGCAAAAGGGCTCGAGAAGTAAAAGGCAGTGCTGTGCTGCACCTTCGCCTTCGCACGCGTAAGCCACGTAAGTGCACTGTGTACTTGTCTCCTCTGCTTGCATCTACCGGGATACTTAATTCTCTGCATCTCGGAGCCTAAAGGTAAGAGCAGCTGTTTCCACAGAAGCTGGCTGGTGCTATAGGTAGCAGCACAAGCAGCTGTCTTTGGAGTTCCTTCTGCTGCTGCTAGCGTGACTTTTCCAGGCAAGCGAGTGGCAGCCACGCTTTCCCTGCAGCCCGTAGGATGCGCACACAAGCCATGTGCACGGCAGCTTCGTTCTTCGCTTTTTGTAATGCGTCGCGCTTTCATTGCCCCGGAGGCGAAGAGTCGTCTGCTTCTCGCCCAGAAAGCTCTGCCGGCAGAGGGGCGCACCAGAGCACTGCTTCTGCCGGAACACGCCTGGCCCATACACACAATCCCTCTCAGCGCTACGTGGCACCACACTCTGCCTCTCCTGTGCTCCGCATCTAAACGGAAAGGCCCTCGGCTACGTCGCGCACAGAGAACTGTGCCAGAACAACGCGCTTCCCGGCGCTGGCCCCTGCGGCTCGGAGAAACTTGGATTTGCACCACATTCCCGGGCAGCCCCCTTTACAAGCTGCACAGCGCCCTCGGATCGCGGTGCTCTTTGCACGGTCCTTGTCAGCTCCAAGTACCCCCCCCGCGCACGTTACAGGCTCATAAAGACCAAGGATGCGAGTAGCCGTCTCGCCCAGAAAAATGTACCGGCGCAAAAGCACGATCTTCGTTACCCGTTCTCGTCGGCCAGACGGTTGTGCTCTGCCGAAAGGCTTGGACACCTAAACACTCCCGCGCTGCTTTCCCGGCACATTTCTCTAAGCGGAGAGCTAGACGGGCAGTTCGGACCCCATCGAAACAGAAGGAGAATGATTCTACCTGGAGCTGAGGCAAATCCGTGCACAGCACATGCTGCGTGCCAGCACTGTACACGCTGAGGAGCAGCAAAGCTGAGTGCCACCGCTGGGCTTCAGTTCTCTCCAGACGGCAGAAGGCGAAGATTGAAGCCGCAGAGCACGGGGCTTCTGTGTGCTCGGCACCGTCTTTCCAAAGCCCAGGCAAACGCGCCTTCACAAGCCCGCTCAGCCGAGAATACGCTGGCTGGCTCGGGAAGTAAACGCGCAGCCCTTCGACTTCGTCCCACAACCTGGCTAGAAAGCAGTTTCTTACAGCTTCCGTGTTGCAGAGTCCCTGCAGCTTGAGCTCCCCCCGAAGGACGCGTCAAAAAAGGAGGCGTTCTTGAAGCCCCCCTTCTCCAAGCACAAACACACTGAGGCTCTGCAGCTTCCTTCTCAGATGGCCATGCCGTCACACTGGTCGCGCTGGCATTACCGTTGCCAGCTTCCAGCAGCTGCTAGCATGCAAAAGGGCTCGAGAAGTAAAAGGCAGTGCTGTGCTGCACCTTCGCCTTCGCACGCGTAAGCCACGTAAGTGCACTGTGTACTTGTCTCCTCTGCTTGCATCTACCGGGATACTTAATTCTCTGCATCTCGGAGCCTAAAGGTAAGAGCAGCTGTTTCCACAGAAGCTGGCTGGTGCTATAGGTAGCAGCACAAGCAGCTGTCTTTGGAGTTCCTTCTGCTGCTGCTAGCGTGACTTTTCCAGGCAAGCGAGTGGCAGCCACGCTTTCCCTGCAGCCCGTAGGATGCGCACACAAGCCATGTGCACGGCAGCTTCGTTCTCTGCTTTTTGTAACGCGTCGCGCTTTCATTGCCCCGGAGGCGAAGAGTCGTCTGCTTCTCGCCCAGAAAGCTCTGCCGGCAGAGGGGCGCACCAGAGCACTGCTTCTGCCGGAACACGCCTGGCCCATACACACAATCCCTCTCAGCGCTACGTGGCACCACACTCTGCCTCTCCTGTGCTCCGCATCTAAACGGAAAGGCCCTCGGCTACGTCGCGCACAGAGAACTGTGCCAGAACAACGCGCTTCCCGGCGCTGGCCCCTGCGGCTCGGAGAAACTTGGATTTGCACCACATTCCCGGGCAGCCCCCTTTACAAGCTGCACAGCGCCCTCGGATCGCGGTGCTCTTTGCACGGTCCTTGTCAGCTCCAAGTACCCCCCCCGCGCACGTTACAGGCTCATAAAGACCAAGGATGCGAGTAGCCGTCTCGCCCAGAAAAATGTACCGGCGCAAAAGCACGATCTTCGTTACCCGTTCTCGTCGGCCAGACGGTTGTGCTCTGTCGAAAGGCTTGGACACCTAAACACTCCCGCGCTGCTTTCCCGGCACATTTCTCTAAGCGGAGAGCTAGACGGGCAGTTCGGACCCTATCGAAACAGAAGGAGAATGATTCTACCTGGAGCTGAGGCAAATCCGTGCACAGCACATGCTGCGTGCCAGCACTATACACGCTGAGGAGCAGCAAAGCTGAGTGCCACCGCTGGGCTTCAGTTCTCTCCAGACGGCAGAAGGCGAAGATTGAAGCCGCAGAGCACGGGGCTTCTGTGTGCTCGGCACCGTCTTTCCAAAGCCCAGGCAAACGCGCCTTCACAAGCCCGCTCAGCCGAGAATACGCTGGCTGGCTCGGGAAGTAAACGCGCAGCCCTTCGACTTCGTCCCACAACCTGGCTAGAAAGCAGTTTCTTACAGCTTCCGTGTTGCAGAGTCCCTGCAGCTTGAGCTCACCCCGAAGGACGCGTCAAAAAAGGAGGCGTTCTTGAAGCCCCCCTTCTCCAAGCACAAACACACTGAGGCTCTGCAGCTTCCTTCTCAGATGGCCATGCCGTCACACTGGTCGCGCTGGCATTACCGTTGCCAGCTTCCAGCAGCTGCTAGCATGCAAAAGGGCTCGAGAAGTAAAAGGCAGTGCTGTGCTGCACCTTCGCCTTCGCACGCGTAAGCCACGTAAGTGCACTGTGTACTTGTCTCCTCTGCTTGCATCTACCGGGATACTTAATTCTCTGCATCTCGGAGCCTAAAGGTAAGAGCAGCTGTTTCCACAGAAGCTGGCTGGTGCTATAGGTAGCAGCACAAGCAGCTGTCTTTGGAGTTCCTTCTGCTGCTGCTAGCGTGACTTTTCCAGGCAAGCGAGTGGCAGCCACGCTTTCCCTGCAGCCCGTAGGATGCGCACACAAGCCATGTGCACGGCAGCTTCGTTCTTCGCTTTTTGTAACGCGTCGCGCTTTCATTGCCCCGGAGGCGAAGAGTCGTCTGCTTCTCGCCCAGAAAGCTCTGCCGGCAGAGGGGCGCACCAGAGCACTGCTTCTGCCGGAACACGCCTGGCCCATACACACAATCCCTCTCAGCGCTACGTGGCACCACACTCTGCCTCTCCTGTGCTCCGCATCTAAACGGAAAGGCCCTCGGCTACGTCGCGCACAGAGAACTGTGCCAGAACAACGCGCTTCCCGGCGCTGGCCCCTGCGGCTCGGAGAAACTTGGATTTGCACCACATTCCCGGGCAGCCCCCTTTACAAGCTGCACAGCGCCCTCGGATCGCGGTGCTCTTTGCACGGTCCTTGTCAGCTCCAAGTACCCCCCCCGCGCACGTTACAGGCTCATAAAGACCAAGGATGCGAGTAGCCGTCTCGCCCAGAAAAATGTACCGGCGCAAAAGCACGATCTTCGTTACCCGTTCTCGTCGGCCAGACGGTTGTGCTCTGTCGAAAGGCTTGGACACCTAAACACTCCCGCGCTGCTTTCCCGGCACATTTCTCTAAGCGGAGAGCTAGACGGGCAGTTCGGACCCCATCGAAACAGAAGGAGAATGATTCTACCTGGAGCTGAGGCAAATCCGTGCACAGCACATGCTGCGTGCCAGCACTGTACACGCTGAGGAGCAGCAAAGCTGAGTGCCACCGCTGGGCTTCAGTTCTCTCCAGATGGCAGAAGGCGAAGATTGAAGCCGCAGAGCACGGGGCTTCTGTGTGCTCGGCACCGTCTTTCCAAAGCCCAGGCAAACGCGCCTTCACAAGTCCGCTCAGCCGAGAATACGCTGGCTGGCTCGGGAAGTAAACGCGCAGCCCTTCGACTTCGTCCCACAACCTGGCTAGAAAGCAGTTTCTTACAGCTTCCGTGTTGCAGAGTCCCTGCAGCTTGAGCTCACCCCGAAGGACGCGTCAAAAAAGGAGGCGTTCTTGAAGCCCCCCTTCTCCAAGCACAAACACACTGAGGCTCTGCAGCTTCCTTCTCAGATGGCCATGCCGTCACACTGGTCGCGCTGGCATTACCGTTGCCAGCTTCCAGCAGCTGCTAGCATGCAAAAGGGCTCGAGAAGTAAAAGGCAGTGCTGTGCTGCACCTTCGCCTTCGCACGCGTAAGCCACGTAAGTGCACTGTGTACTTGTCTCCTCTGCTTGCATCTACCGGGATACTTAATTCTCTGCATCTCGGAGCCTAAAGGTAAGAGCAGCTGTTTCCACAGAAGCTGGCTGGTGCTATAGGTAGCAGCACAAGCAGCTGTCTTTGGAGTTCCTTCTGCTGCTGCTAGCGTGACTTTTCCAGGCAAGCGAGTGGCAGCCACGCTTTCCCTGCAGCCCGTAGGATGCGCACACAAGCCATGTGCACGGCAGCTTCGTTCTTCGCTTTTTGTAACGCGTCGCGCTTTCATTGCCCCGGAGGCGAAGAGTCGTCTGCTTCTCGCACAGAAAGCTCTGCCGGCAGAGGAGCGCACCAGAGCACTGCTTCTGCCGGAACACGCCTGGCCCATACACACAATCCCTCTCAGCGCTACGTGGCACCACACTCTGCCTCTCCTGTGCTCCGCATCTAAACGGAAAGGCCCTCGGCTACGTCGCGCACAGAGAACTGTGCCAGAACAACGCGCTTCCCGGCGCTGGCCCCTGCGGCTCGGAGAAACTTGGATTTGCACCACATTCCCGGGCAGCCCCCTTTACAAGCTGCACAGCGCCCTCGGATCGCGGTGCTCTTTGCACGGTCCTTGTCAGCTCCAAGTACCCCCCCCCGCGCACGTTACAGGCTCATAAAGACCAAGGATGCGAGTAGCCGTCTCGCCCAGAAAAATGTACCGGCGCAAAAGCACGATCTTCGTTACCCGTTCTCGTCGGCCAGACGGTTGTGCTCTGCCGAAAGGCTTGGACACCTAAACACTCCCGCGCTGCTTTCCCGGCACATTTCTCTAAGCGGAGAGCTAGACGGGCAGTTCGGACCCCATCGAAACAGAAGGAGAATGATTCTACCTGGAGCTGAGGCAAATCCGTGCACAGCACATGCTGCGTGCCAGCACTGTACACGCTGAGGAGCAGCAAAGCTGAGTGCCACCGCTGGGCTTCAGTTCTCTCCAGACGGCAGAAGGCGAAGATTGAAGCCGCAGAGCACGGGGCTTCTGTGTGCTCGGCACCGTCTTTCCAAAGCCCAGGCAAACGCGCCTTCACAAGCCCGCTCAGCCGAGAATACGCTGGCTGGCTCGGGAAGTAAACGCGCAGCCCTTCGACTTCGTCCCACAACCTGGCTAGAAAGCAGTTTCTTACAGCTTCCGTGTTGCAGAGTCCCTGCAGCTTGAGCTCCCCCCGAAGGACGCGTCAAAAAAGGAGGCGTTCTTGAAGCCCCCCTTCTCCAAGCACAAACACACTGAGGCTCTGCAGCTTCCTTCTCAGATGGCCATGCCGTCACACTGGTCGCGCTGGCATTACCGTTGCCAGCTTCCAGCAGCTGCTAGCATGCAAAAGGGCTCGAGAAGTAAAAGGCAGTGCTGTGCTGCACCTTCGCCTTCGCACGCGTAAGCCACGTAAGTGCACTGTGTACTTGTCTCCTCTGCTTGCATCTACCGGGATACTTAATTCTCTGCATCTCGGAGCCTAAAGGTAAGAGCAGCTGTTTCCACAGAAGCTGGCTGGTGCTATAGGTAGCAGCACAAGCAGCTGTCTTTGGAGTTCCTTCTGCTGCTGCTAGCGTGACTTTTCCAGGCAAGCGAGTGGCAGCCACGCTTTCCCTGCAGCCCGTAGGATGCGCACACAAGCCATGTGCACGGCAGCTTCGTTCTTCGCTTTTTGTAACGCGTCGCGCTTTCATTGCCCCGGAGGCGAAGAGTCGTCTGCTTCTCGCCCAGAAAGCTCTGCCGGCAGAGGAGCGCACCAGAGCACTGCTTCTGCCGGAACACGCCTGGCCCATACACACAATCCCTCTCAGCGCTACGTGGCACCACACTCTGCCTCTCCTGTGCTCCGCATCTAAACGGAAAGGCCCTCGGCTACGTCGCGCACAGAGAACTGTGCCAGAACAACGCGCTTCCCGGCGCTGGCCCCTGCGGCTCGGAGAAACTTGGATTTGCACCACATTCCCGGGCAGCCCCCTTTACAAGCTGCACAGCGCCCTCGGATCGCGGTGCTCTTTGCACGGTCCTTGTCAGCTCCAAGTACCCCCCCCGCGCACGTTACAGGCTCATAAAGACCAAGGATGCGAGTAGCCGTCTCGCCCAGAAAAATGTACCGGCGCAAAAGCACGATCTTCGTTACCCGTTCTCGTCGGCCAGACGGTTGTGCTCTGTCGAAAGGCTTGGACACCTAAACACTCCCGCGCTGCTTTCCCGGCACATTTCTCTAAGCGGAGAGCTAGACGGGCAGTTCGGACCCCATCGAAACAGAAGGAGAATGATTCTACCTGGAGCTGAGGCAAATCCGTGCACAGCACATGCTGCGTGCCAGCACTGTACACGCTGAGGAGCAGCAAAGCTGAGTGCCACCGCTGGGCTTCAGTTCTCTCCAGACGGCAGAAGGCGAAGATTGAAGCCGCAGAGCACGGGGCTTCTGTGTGCTCGGCACCGCCTTTCCAAAGCCCAGGCAAACGCGCCTTCACAAGCCCGCTCAGCCGAGAATACGCTGGCTGGCTCGGGAAGTAAACGCGCAGCCCTTCGACTTCGTCCCACAACCTGGCTAGAAAGCAGTTTCTTACAGCTTCCGTGTTGCAGAGTCCCTGCAGCTTGAGCTCCCCCCGAAGGACGCGTCAAAAAAGGAGGCGTTCTTGAAGCCCCCCTTCTCCAAGCACAAACACACTGAGGCTCTGCAGCTTCCTTCTCAGATGGCCATGCCGTCACACTGGTCGCGCTGGCATTACCGTTGCCAGCTTCCAGCAGCTGCTAGCATGCAAAAGGGCTCGAGAAGTAAAAGGCAGTGCTGTGCTGCACCTTCGCCTTCGCACGCGTAAGCCACGTAAGTGCACTGTGTACTTGTCTCCTCTGCTTGCATCTACCGGGATACTTAATTCTCTGCATCTCGGAGCCTAAAGGTAAGAGCAGCTGTTTCCACAGAAGCTGGCTGGTGCTATAGGTAGCAGCACAAGCAGCTGTCTTTGGAGTTCCTTCTGCTGCTGCTAGCGTGACTTTTCCAGGCAAGCGAGTGGCAGCCACGCTTTCCCTGCAGCCCGTAGGATGCGCACACAAGCCATGTGCACGGCAGCTTCGTTCTTCGCTTTTTGTAACGCGTCGCGCTTTCATTGCCCCGGAGGCGAAGAGTCGTCTGCTTCTCGCCCAGAAAGCTCTGCCGGCAGAGGGGCGCACCAGAGCACTGCTTCTGCCGGAACACGCCTGGCCCATACACACAATCCCTCTCAGCGCTACGTGGCACCACACTCTGCCTCTCCTGTGCTCCGCATCTAAACGGAAAGGCCCTCGGCTACGTCGCGCACAGAGAACTGTGCCAGAACAACGCGCTTCCCGGCGCTGGCCCCTGCGGCTCGGAGAAACTTGGATTTGCACCACATTCCCGGGCAGCCCCCTTTACAAGCTGCACAGCGCCCTCGGATCGCGGTGCTCTTTGCACGGTCCTTGTCAGCTCCAAGTACCCCCCCCGCGCACGTTACAGGCTCATAAAGACCAAGGATGCGAGTAGCCGTCTCGCCCAGAAAAATGTACCGGCGCAAAAGCACGATCTTCGTTACCCGTTCTCGTCGGCCAGACGGTTGTGCTCTGTCGAAAGGCTTGGACACCTAAACACTCCCGCGCTGCTTTCCCGGCACATTTCTCTAAGCGGAGAGCTAGACGGGCAGTTCGGACCCCATCGAAACAGAAGGAGAATGATTCTACCTGGAGCTGAGGCAAATCCGTGCACAGCACATGCTGCGTGCCAGCACTGTACACGCTGAGGAGCAGCAAAGCTGAGTGCCACCGCTGGGCTTCAGTTCTCTCCAGACGGCAGAAGGCGAAGATTGAAGCCGCAGAGCACGGGGCTTCTGTGTGCTCGGCACCGTCTTTCCAAAGCCCAGGCAAACGCGCCTTCACAAGCCCGCTCAGCCGAGAATACGCTGGCTGGCTCGGGAAGTAAACGCGCAGCCCTTCGACTTCGTCCCACAACCTGGCTAGAAAGCAGTTTCTTACAGCTTCCGTGTTGCAGAGTCCCTGCAGCTTGAGCTCACCCCGAAGGACGCGTCAAAAAAGGAGGCGTTCTTGAAGCCCCCCTTCTCCAAGCACAAACACACTGAGGCTCTGCAGCTTCCTTCTCAGATGGCCATGCCGTCACACTGGTCGCGCTGGCATTACCGTTGCCAGCTTCCAGCAGCTGCTAGCATGCAAAAGGGCTCGAGAAGTAAAAGGCAGTGCTGTGCTGCACCTTCGCCTTCGCACGCGTAAGCCACGTAAGTGCACTGTGTACTTGTCTCCTCTGCTTGCATCTACCGGGATACTTAATTCTCTGCATCTCGGAGCCTAAAGGTAAGAGCAGCTGTTTCCACAGAAGCTGGCTGGTGCTATAGGTAGCAGCACAAGCAGCTGTCTTTGGAGTTCCTTCTGCTGCTGCTAGCGTGACTTTTCCAGGCAAGCGAGTGGCAGCCACGCTTTCCCTGCAGCCCGTAGGATGCGCACACAAGCCATGTGCACGGCAGCTTCGTTCTTCGCTTTTTGTAACGCGTCACGCTTTCATTGCCCCGGAGGCGAAGAGTCGTCTGCTTCTCGCACAGAAAGCTCTGCCGGCAGAGGAGCGCACCAGAGCACTGCTTCTGCCGGAACACGCCTGGCCCATACACACAATCCCTCTCAGCGCTACGTGGCACCACACTCTGCCTCTCCTGTGCTCCGCATCTAAACGGAAAGGCCCTCGGCTACGTCGCGCACAGAGAACTGTGCCAGAACAACGCGCTTCCCGGCGCTGGCCCCTGCGGCTCGGAGAAACTTGGATTTGCACCACATTCCCGGGCAGCCCCCTTTACAAGCTGCACAGCGCCCTCGGATCGCGGTGCTCTTTGCACGGTCCTTGTCAGCTCCAAGTACCCCCCCCGCGCACGTTACAGGCTCATAAAGACCAAGGATGCGAGTAGCCGTCTCGCCCAGAAAAATGTACCGGCGCAAAAGCACGATCTTCGTTACCCGTTCTCGTCGGCCAGACGGTTGTGCTCTGTCGAAAGGCTTGGACACCTAAACACTCCCGCGCTGCTTTCCCGGCACATTTCTCTAAGCGGAGAGCTAGACGGGCAGTTCGGACCCCATCGAAACAGAAGGAGAATGATTCTACCTGGAGCTGAGGCAAATCCGTGCACAGCACATGCTGCGTGCCAGCACTGTACACGCTGAGGAGCAGCAAAGCTGAGTGCCACCGCTGGGCTTCAGTTCTCTCCAGACGGCAGAAGGCGAAGATTGAAGCCGCAGAGCACGGGGCTTCTGTGTGCTCGGCACCGTCTTTCCAAAGCCCAGGCAAACGCGCCTTCACAAGCCCGCTCAGCCGAGAATACGCTGGCTGGCTCGGGAAGTAAACGCGCAGCCCTTCGACTTCGTCCCACAACCTGGCTAGAAAGCAGTTTCTTACAGCTTCCGTGTTGCAGAGTCCCTGCAGCTTGAGCTCACCCCGAAGGACGCGTCAAAAAAGGAGGCGTTCTTGAAGCCCCCCTTCTCCAAGCACAAACACACTGAGGCTCTGCAGCTTCCTTCTCAGATGGCCATGCCGTCACACTGGTCGCGCTGGCATTACCGTTGCCAGCTTCCAGCAGCTGCTAGCATGCAAAAGGGCTCGAGAAGTAAAAGGCAGTGCTGTGCTGCACCTTCGCCTTCGCACGCGTAAGCCACGTAAGTGCACTGTGTACTTGTCTCCTCTGCTTGCATCTACCGGGATACTTAATTCTCTGCATCTCGGAGCCTAAAGGTAAGAGCAGCTGTTTCCACAGAAGCTGGCTGGTGCTATAGGTAGCAGCACAAGCAGCTGTCTTTGGAGTTCCTTCTGCTGCTGCTAGCGTGACTTTTCCAGGCAAGCGAGTGGCAGCCACGCTTCCCCTGCAGCCCGTAGGATGCGCACACAAGCCATGTGCACGGCAGCTTCGTTCTTCGCTTTTTGTAACGCGTCGCGCTTTCATTGCCCCGGAGGCGAAGAGTCGTCTGCTTCTCGCACAGAAAGCTCTGCCGGCAGAGGAGCGCACCAGAGCACTGCTTCTGCCGGAACACGCCTGGCCCATACACACAATCCCTCTCAGCGCTACGTGGCACCACACTCTGCCTCTCCTGTGCTCCGCATCTAAACGGACAGGCCCTCGGCTACGTCGCGCACAGAGAACTGTGCCAGAACAACGCGCTTCCCGGCGCTGGCCCCTGCGGCTCGGAGAAACTTGGATTTGCACCACATTCCCGGGCAGCCCCCTTTACAAGCTGCACAGCGCCCTCGGATCGCGGTGCTCTTTGCACGGTCCTTGTCAGCTCCAAGTACCCCCCCCCGCGCACGTTACAGGCTCATAAAGACCAAGGATGCGAGTAGCCGTCTCGCCCAGAAAAATGTACCGGCGCAAAAGCACGATCTTCGTTACCCGTTCTCGTCGGCCAGACGGTTGTGCTCTGCCGAAAGGCTTGGACACCTAAACACTCCCGCGCTGCTTTCCCGGCACATTTCTCTAAGCGGAGAGCTAGACGGGCAGTTCGGACCCCATCGAAACAGAAGGAGAATGATTCTACCTGGAGCTGAGGCAAATCCGTGCACAGCACATGCTGCGTGCCAGCACTGTACACGCTGAGGAGCAGCAAAGCTGAGTGCCACCGCTGGGCTTCAGTTCTCTCCAGACGGCAGAAGGCGAAGATTGAAGCCGCAGAGCACGGGGCTTCTGTGTGCTCGGCACCGTCTTTCCAAAGCCCAGGCAAACGCGCCTTCACAAGCCCGCTCAGCCGAGAATACGCTGGGTGGCTCGGGAAGTAAACGCGCAGCCCTTCGACTTCGTCCCACAACCTGGCTAGAAAGCAGTTTCTTACAGCTTCCGTGTTGCAGAGTCCCTGCAGCTTGAGCTCACCCCGAAGGACGCGTCAAAAAAGGAGGCGTTCTTGAAGCCCCCCTTCTCCAAGCACAAACACACTGAGGCTCTGCAGCTTCCTTCTCAGATGGCCATGCCGTCACACTGGTCGCGCTGGCATTACCGTTGCCAGCTTCCAGCAGCTGCTAGCATGCAAAAGGGCTCGAGAAGTAAAAGGCAGTGCTGTGCTGCACCTTCGCCTTCGCACGCGTAAGCCACGTAAGTGCACTGTGTACTTGTCTCCTCTGCTTGCATCTACCGGGATACTTAATTCTCTGCATCTCGGAGCCTAAAGGTAAGAGCAGCTGTTTCCACAGAAGCTGGCTGGTGCTATAGGTAGCAGCACAAGCAGCTGTCTTTGGAGTTCCTTCTGCTGCTGCTAGCGTGACTTTTCCAGGCAAGCGAGTGGCAGCCACGCTTTCCCTGCAGCCCGTAGGATGCGCACACAAGCCATGTGCACGGCAGCTTCGTTCTTCGCTTTTTGTAACGCGTCGCGCTTTCATTGCCCCGGAGGCGAAGAGTCGTCTGCTTCTCGCCCAGAAAGCTCTGCCGGCAGAGGGGCGCACCAGAGCACTGCTTCTGCCGGAACACGCCTGGCCCATACACACAATCCCTCTCAGCGCTACGTGGCACCACACTCTGCCTCTCCTGTGCTCCGCATCTAAACGGAAAGGCCCTCGGCTACGTCGCGCACAGAGAACTGTGCCAGAACAACGCGCTTCCCGGCGCTGGCCCCTGCGGCTCGGAGAAACTTGGATTTGCACCACATTCCCGGGCAGCCCCCTTTACAAGCTGCACAGCGCCCTCGGATCGCGGTGCTCTTTGCACGGTCCTTGTCAGCTCCAAGTACCCCCCCCGCGCACGTTACAGGCTCATAAAGACCAAGGATGCGAGTAGCCGTCTCGCCCAGAAAAATGTACCGGCGCAAAAGCACGATCTTCGTTACCCGTTCTCGTCGGCCAGACGGTTGTGCTCTGTCGAAAGGCTTGGACACCTAAACACTCCCGCGCTGCTTTCCCGGCACATTTCTCTAAGCGGAGAGCTAGACGGGCAGTTCGGACCCCATCGAAACAGAAGGAGAATGATTCTACCTGGAGCTGAGGCAAATCCGTGCACAGCACATGCTGCGTGCCAGCACTGTACACGCTGAGGAGCAGCAAAGCTGAGTGCCACCGCTGGGCTTCAGTTCTCTCCAGACGGCAGAAGGCGAAGATTGAAGCCGCAGAGCACGGGGCTTCTGTGTGCTCGGCACCGTCTTTCCAAAGCCCAGGCAAACGCGCCTTCACAAGCCCGCTCAGCCGAGAATACGCTGGGTGGCTCGGGAAGTAAACGCGCAGCCCTTCGACTTCGTCCCACAACCTGGCTAGAAAGCAGTTTCTTACAGCTTCCGTGTTGCAGAGTCCCTGCAGCTTGAGCTCACCCCGAAGGACGCGTCAAAAAAGGAGGCGTTCTTGAAGCCCCCCTTCTCCAAGCACAAACACACTGAGGCTCTGCAGCTTCCTTCTCAGATGGCCATGCCGTCACACTGGTCGCGCTGGCATTACCGTTGCCAGCTTCCAGCAGCTGCTAGCATGCAAAAGGGCTCGAGAAGTAAAAGGCAGTGCTGTGCTGCACCTTCGCCTTCGCACGCGTAAGCCACGTAAGTGCACTGTGTACTTGTCTCCTCTGCTTGCATCTACCGGGATACTTAATTCTCTGCATCTCGGAGCCTAAAGGTAAGAGCAGCTGTTTCCACAGAAGCTGGCTGGTGCTATAGGTAGCAGCACAAGCAGCTGTCTTTGGAGTTCCTTCTGCTGCTGCTAGCGTGACTTTTCCAGGCAAGCGAGTGGCAGCCACGCTTTCCCTGCAGCCCGTAGGATGCGCACACAAGCCATGTGCACGGCAGCTTCGTTCTTCGCTTTTTGTAACGCGTCGCGCTTTCATTGCCCCGGAGGCGAAGAGTCGTCTGCTTCTCGCCCAGAAAGCTCTGCCGGCAGAGAGGCGCACCAGAGCACTGCTTCTGCCGGAACACGCCTGGCCCATACACACAATCCCTCTCAGCGCTACGTGGCACCACACTCTGCCTCTCCTGTGCTCCGCATCTAAACGGAAAGGCCCTCGGCTACGTCGCGCACAGAGAACTGTGCCAGAACAACGCGCTTCCCGGCGCTGGCCCCTGCGGCTCGGAGAAACTTGGATTTGCACCACATTCCCGGGCAGCCCCCTTTACAAGCTGCACAGCGCCCTCGGATCGCGGTGCTCTTTGCACGGTCCTTGTCAGCTCCAAGTACCCCCCCCGCGCACGTTACAGGCTCATAAAGACCAAGGATGCGAGTAGCCGTCTCGCCCAGAAAAATGTACCGGCGCAAAAGCACGATCTTCGTTACCCGTTCTCGTCGGCCAGACGGTTGTGCTCTGTCGAAAGGCTTGGACACCTAAACACTCCCGCGCTGCTTTCCCGGCACATTTCTCTAAGCGGAGAGCTAGACGGGCAGTTCGGACCCTATCGAAACAGAAGGAGAATGATTCTACCTGGAGCTGAGGCAAATCCGTGCACAGCACATGCTGCGTGCCAGCACTATACACGCTGAGGAGCAGCAAAGCTGAGTGCCACCGCTGGGCTTCAGTTCTCTCCAGACGGCAGAAGGCGAAGATTGAAGCCGCAGAGCACGGGGCTTCTGTGTGCTCGGCACCGTCTTTCCAAAGCCCAGGCAAACGCGCCTTCACAAGCCCGCTCAGCCGAGAATACGCTGGCTGGCTCGGGAAGTAAACGCGCAGCCCTTCGACTTCGTCCCACAACCTGGCTAGAAAGCAGTTTCTTACAGCTTCCGTGTTGCAGAGTCCCTGCAGCTTGAGCTCACCCCGAAGGACGCGTCAAAAAAGGAGGCGTTCTTGAAGCCCCCCTTCTCCAAGCACAAACACACTGAGGCTCTGCAGCTTCCTTCTCAGATGGCCATGCCGTCACACTGGTCGCGCTGGCATTACCGTTGCCAGCTTCCAGCAGCTGCTAGCATGCAAAAGGGCTCGAGAAGTAAAAGGCAGTGCTGTGCTGCACCTTCGCCTTCGCACGCGTAAGCCACGTAAGTGCACTGTGTACTTGTCTCCTCTGCTTGCATCTACCGGGATACTTAATTCTCTGCATCTCGGAGCCTAAAGGTAAGAGCAGCTGTTTCCACAGAAGCTGGCTGGTGCTATAGGTAGCAGCACAAGCAGCTGTCTTTGGAGTTCCTTCTGCTGCTGCTAGCGTGACTTTTCCAGGCAAGCGAGTGGCAGCCACGCTTTCCCTGCAGCCCGTAGGATGCGCACACAAGCCATGTGCACGGCAGCTTCGTTCTTCGCTTTTTGTAATGCGTCGCGCTTTCATTGCCCCGGAGGCGAAGAGTCGTCTGCTTCTCGCCCAGAAAGCTCTGCCGGCAGAGGGGCGCACCAGAGCACTGCTTCTGCCGGAACACGCCTGGCCCATACACACAATCCCTCTCAGCGCTACGTGGCACCACACTCTGCCTCTCCTGTGCTCCGCATCTAAACGGAAAGGCCCTCGGCTACGTCGCGCACAGAGAACTGTGCCAGAACAACGCGCTTCCCGGCGCTGGCCCCTGCGGCTCGGAGAAACTTGGATTTGCACCACATTCCCGGGCAGCCCCCTTTACAAGCTGCACAGCGCCCTCGGATCGCGGTGCTCTTTGCACGGTCCTTGTCAGCTCCAAGTACCCCCCCCGCGCACGTTACAGGCTCATAAAGACCAAGGATGCGAGTAGCCGTCTCGCCCAGAAAAATGTACCGGCGCAAAAGCACGATCTTCGTTACCCGTTCTCGTCGGCCAGACGGTTGTGCTCTGCCGAAAGGCTTGGACACCTAAACACTCCCGCGCTGCTTTCCCGGCACATTTCTCTAAGCGGAGAGCTAGACGGGCAGTTCGGACCCCATCGAAACAGAAGGAGAATGATTCTACCTGGAGCTGAGGCAAATCCGTGCACAGCACATGCTGCGTGCCAGCACTGTACACGCTGAGGAGCAGCAAAGCTGAGTGCCACCGCTGGGCTTCAGTTCTCTCCAGACGGCAGAAGGCGAAGATTGAAGCCGCAGAGCACGGGGCTTCTGTGTGCTCGGCACCGTCTTTCCAAAGCCCAGGCAAACGCGCCTTCACAAGCCCGCTCAGCCGAGAATACGCTGGCTGGCTCGGGAAGTAAACGCGCAGCCCTTCGACTTCGTCCCACAACCTGGCTAGAAAGCAGTTTCTTACAGCTTCCGTGTTGCAGAGTCCCTGCAGCTTGAGCTCCCCCCGAAGGACGCGTCAAAAAAGGAGGCGTTCTTGAAGCCCCCCTTCTCCAAGCACAAACACACTGAGGCTCTGCAGCTTCCTTCTCAGATGGCCATGCCGTCACACTGGTCGCGCTGGCATTACCGTTGCCAGCTTCCAGCAGCTGCTAGCATGCAAAAGGGCTCGAGAAGTAAAAGGCAGTGCTGTGCTGCACCTTCGCCTTCGCACGCGTAAGCCACGTAAGTGCACTGTGTACTTGTCTCCTCTGCTTGCATCTACCGGGATACTTAATTCTCTGCATCTCGGAGCCTAAAGGTAAGAGCAGCTGTTTCCACAGAAGCTGGCTGGTGCTATAGGTAGCAGCACAAGCAGCTGTCTTTGGAGTTCCTTCTGCTGCTGCTAGCGTGACTTTTCCAGGCAAGCGAGTGGCAGCCACGCTTTCCCTGCAGCCCGTAGGATGCGCACACAAGCCATGTGCACGGCAGCTTCGTTCTCTGCTTTTTGTAACGCGTCGCGCTTTCATTGCCCCGGAGGCGAAGAGTCGTCTGCTTCTCGCCCAGAAAGCTCTGCCGGCAGAGGGGCGCACCAGAGCACTGCTTCTGCCGGAACACGCCTGGCCCATACACACAATCCCTCTCAGCGCTACGTGGCACCACACTCTGCCTCTCCTGTGCTCCGCATCTAAACGGAAAGGCCCTCGGCTACGTCGCGCACAGAGAACTGTGCCAGAACAACGCGCTTCCCGGCGCTGGCCCCTGCGGCTCGGAGAAACTTGGATTTGCACCACATTCCCGGGCAGCCCCCTTTACAAGCTGCACAGCGCCCTCGGATCGCGGTGCTCTTTGCACGGTCCTTGTCAGCTCCAAGTACCCCCCCCGCGCACGTTACAGGCTCATAAAGACCAAGGATGCGAGTAGCCGTCTCGCCCAGAAAAATGTACCGGCGCAAAAGCACGATCTTCGTTACCCGTTCTCGTCGGCCAGACGGTTGTGCTCTGTCGAAAGGCTTGGACACCTAAACACTCCCGCGCTGCTTTCCCGGCACATTTCTCTAAGCGGAGAGCTAGACGGGCAGTTCGGACCCTATCGAAACAGAAGGAGAATGATTCTACCTGGAGCTGAGGCAAATCCGTGCACAGCACATGCTGCGTGCCAGCACTATACACGCTGAGGAGCAGCAAAGCTGAGTGCCACCGCTGGGCTTCAGTTCTCTCCAGACGGCAGAAGGCGAAGATTGAAGCCGCAGAGCACGGGGCTTCTGTGTGCTCGGCACCGTCTTTCCAAAGCCCAGGCAAACGCGCCTTCACAAGCCCGCTCAGCCGAGAATACGCTGGCTGGCTCGGGAAGTAAACGCGCAGCCCTTCGACTTCGTCCCACAACCTGGCTAGAAAGCAGTTTCTTACAGCTTCCGTGTTGCAGAGTCCCTGCAGCTTGAGCTCACCCCGAAGGACGCGTCAAAAAAGGAGGCGTTCTTGAAGCCCCCCTTCTCCAAGCACAAACACACTGAGGCTCTGCAGCTTCCTTCTCAGATGGCCATGCCGTCACACTGGTCGCGCTGGCATTACCGTTGCCAGCTTCCAGCAGCTGCTAGCATGCAAAAGGGCTCGAGAAGTAAAAGGCAGTGCTGTGCTGCACCTTCGCCTTCGCACGCGTAAGCCACGTAAGTGCACTGTGTACTTGTCTCCTCTGCTTGCATCTACCGGGATACTTAATTCTCTGCATCTCGGAGCCTAAAGGTAAGAGCAGCTGTTTCCACAGAAGCTGGCTGGTGCTATAGGTAGCAGCACAAGCAGCTGTCTTTGGAGTTCCTTCTGCTGCTGCTAGCGTGACTTTTCCAGGCAAGCGAGTGGCAGCCACGCTTTCCCTGCAGCCCGTAGGATGCGCACACAAGCCATGTGCACGGCAGCTTCGTTCTTCGCTTTTTGTAACGCGTCGCGCTTTCATTGCCCCGGAGGCGAAGAGTCGTCTGCTTCTCGCCCAGAAAGCTCTGCCGGCAGAGGGGCGCACCAGAGCACTGCTTCTGCCGGAACACGCCTGGCCCATACACACAATCCCTCTCAGCGCTACGTGGCACCACACTCTGCCTCTCCTGTGCTCCGCATCTAAACGGAAAGGCCCTCGGCTACGTCGCGCACAGAGAACTGTGCCAGAACAACGCGCTTCCCGGCGCTGGCCCCTGCGGCTCGGAGAAACTTGGATTTGCACCACATTCCCGGGCAGCCCCCTTTACAAGCTGCACAGCGCCCTCGGATCGCGGTGCTCTTTGCACGGTCCTTGTCAGCTCCAAGTACCCCCCCCGCGCACGTTACAGGCTCATAAAGACCAAGGATGCGAGTAGCCGTCTCGCCCAGAAAAATGTACCGGCGCAAAAGCACGATCTTCGTTACCCGTTCTCGTCGGCCAGACGGTTGTGCTCTGTCGAAAGGCTTGGACACCTAAACACTCCCGCGCTGCTTTCCCGGCACATTTCTCTAAGCGGAGAGCTAGACGGGCAGTTCGGACCCCATCGAAACAGAAGGAGAATGATTCTACCTGGAGCTGAGGCAAATCCGTGCACAGCACATGCTGCGTGCCAGCACTGTACACGCTGAGGAGCAGCAAAGCTGAGTGCCACCGCTGGGCTTCAGTTCTCTCCAGATGGCAGAAGGCGAAGATTGAAGCCGCAGAGCACGGGGCTTCTGTGTGCTCGGCACCGTCTTTCCAAAGCCCAGGCAAACGCGCCTTCACAAGTCCGCTCAGCCGAGAATACGCTGGCTGGCTCGGGAAGTAAACGCGCAGCCCTTCGACTTCGTCCCACAACCTGGCTAGAAAGCAGTTTCTTACAGCTTCCGTGTTGCAGAGTCCCTGCAGCTTGAGCTCACCCCGAAGGACGCGTCAAAAAAGGAGGCGTTCTTGAAGCCCCCCTTCTCCAAGCACAAACACACTGAGGCTCTGCAGCTTCCTTCTCAGATGGCCATGCCGTCACACTGGTCGCGCTGGCATTACCGTTGCCAGCTTCCAGCAGCTGCTAGCATGCAAAAGGGCTCGAGAAGTAAAAGGCAGTGCTGTGCTGCACCTTCGCCTTCGCACGCGTAAGCCACGTAAGTGCACTGTGTACTTGTCTCCTCTGCTTGCATCTACCGGGATACTTAATTCTCTGCATCTCGGAGCCTAAAGGTAAGAGCAGCTGTTTCCACAGAAGCTGGCTGGTGCTATAGGTAGCAGCACAAGCAGCTGTCTTTGGAGTTCCTTCTGCTGCTGCTAGCGTGACTTTTCCAGGCAAGCGAGTGGCAGCCACGCTTTCCCTGCAGCCCGTAGGATGCGCACACAAGCCATGTGCACGGCAGCTTCGTTCTTCGCTTTTTGTAACGCGTCGCGCTTTCATTGCCCCGGAGGCGAAGAGTCGTCTGCTTCTCGCCCAGAAAGCTCTGCCGGCAGAGGGGCGCACCAGAGCACTGCTTCTGCCGGAACACGCCTGGCCCATACACACAATCCCTCTCAGCGCTACGTGGCACCACACTCTGCCTCTCCTGTGCTCCGCATCTAAACGGAAAGGCCCTCGGCTACGTCGCGCACAGAGAACTGTGCCAGAACAACGCGCTTCCCCGCGCTGGCCCCTGCGGCTCGGAGAAACTTGGATTTGCACCACATTCCCGGGCAGCCCCCTTTACAAGCTGCACAGCGCCCTCGGATCGCGGTGCTCTTTGCACGGTCCTTGTCAGCTCCAAGTACCCCCCCCGCGCACGTTACAGGCTCATAAAGACCAAGGATGCGAGTAGCCGTCTCGCCCAGAAAAATGTACCGGCGCAAAAGCACGATCTTCGTTACCCGTTCTCGTCGGCCAGACGGTTGTGCTCTGTCGAAAGGCTTGGACACCTAAACACTCCCGCGCTGCTTTCCCGGCACATTTCTCTAAGCGGAGAGCTAGACGGGCAGTTCGGACCCCATCGAAACAGAAGGAGAATGATTCTACCTGGAGCTGAGGCAAATCCGTGCACAGCACATGCTGCGTGCCAGCACTGTACACGCTGAGGAGCAGCAAAGCTGAGTGCCACCGCTGGGCTTCAGTTCTCTCCAGACGGCAGAAGGCGAAGATTGAAGCCGCAGAGCACGGGGCTTCTGTGTGCTCGGCACCGTCTTTCCAAAGCCCAGGCAAACGCGCCTTCACAAGCCCGCTCAGCCGAGAATACGCTGGCTGGCTCGGGAAGTAAACGCGCAGCCCTTCGACTTCGTCCCACAACCTGGCTAGAAAGCAGTTTCTTACAGCTTCCGTGTTGCAGAGTCCCTGCAGCTTGAGCTCACCCCGAAGGACGCGTCAAAAAAGGAGGCGTTCTTGAAGCCCCCCTTCTCCAAGCACAAACACACTGAGGCTCTGCAGCTTCCTTCTCAGATGGCCATGCCGTCACACTGGTCGCGCTGGCATTACCGTTGCCAGCTTCCAGCAGCTGCTAGCATGCAAAAGGGCTCGAGAAGTAAAAGGCAGTGCTGTGCTGCACCTTCGCCTTCGCACGCGTAAGCCACGTAAGTGCACTGTGTACTTGTCTCCTCTGCTTGCATCTACCGGGATACTTAATTCTCTGCATCTCGGAGCCTAAAGGTAAGAGCAGCTGTTTCCACAGAAGCTGGCTGGTGCTATAGGTAGCAGCACAAGCAGCTGTCTTTGGAGTTCCTTCTGCTGCTGCTAGCGTGACTTTTCCAGGCAAGCGAGTGGCAGCCACGCTTTCCCTGCAGCCCGTAGGATGCGCACACAAGCCATGTGCACGGCAGCTTCGTTCTTCGCTTTTTGTAACGCGTCGCGCTTTCATTGCCCCGGAGGCGAAGAGTCGTCTGCTTCTCGCCCAGAAAGCTCTGCCGGCAGAGGGGCGCACCAGAGCACTGCTTCTGCCGGAACACGCCTGGCCCATACACACAATCCCTCTCAGCGCTACGTGGCACCACACTCTGCCTCTCCTGTGCTCCGCATCTAAACGGAAAGGCCCTCGGCTACGTCGCGCACAGAGAACTGTGCCAGAACAACGCGCTTCCCGGCGCTGGCCCCTGCGGCTCGGAGAAACTTGGATTTGCACCACATTCCCGGGCAGCCCCCTTTACAAGCTGCACAGCGCCCTCGGATCGCGGTGCTCTTTGCACGGTCCTTGTCAGCTCCAAGTACCCCCCCCGCGCACGTTACAGGCTCATAAAGACCAAGGATGCGAGTAGCCGTCTCGCCCAGAAAAATGTACCGGCGCAAAAGCACGATCTTCGTTACCCGTTCTCGTCGGCCAGACGGTTGTGCTCTGTCGAAAGGCTTGGACACCTAAACACTCCCGCGCTGCTTTCCCGGCACATTTCTCTAAGCGGAGAGCTAGACGGGCAGTTCGGACCCTATCGAAACAGAAGGAGAATGATTCTACCTGGAGCTGAGGCAAATCCGTGCACAGCACATGCTGCGTGCCAGCACTGTACACGCTGAGGAGCAGCAAAGCTGAGTGCCACCGCTGGGCTTCAGTTCTCTCCAGACGGCAGAAGGCGAAGATTGAAGCCGCAGAGCACGGGGCTTCTGTGTGCTCGGCACCGTCTTTCCAAAGCCCAGGCAAACGCGCCTTCACAAGCCCGCTCAGCCGAGAATACGCTGGCTGGCTCGGGAAGTAAACGCGCAGCCCTTCGACTTCGTCCCACAACCTGGCTAGAAAGCAGTTTCTTACAGCTTCCGTGTTGCAGAGTCCCTGCAGCTTGAGCTCCCCCCGAAGGACGCGTCAAAAAAGGAGGCGTTCTTGAAGCCCCCCTTCTCCAAGCACAAACACACTGAGGCTCTGCAGCTTCCTTCTCAGATGGCCATGCCGTCACACTGGTCGCGCTGGCATTACCGTTGCCAGCTTCCAGCAGCTGCTAGCATGCAAAAGGGCTCGAGAAGTAAAAGGCAGTGCTGTGCTGCACCTTCGCCTTCGCACGCGTAAGCCACGTAAGTGCACTGTGTACTTGTCTCCTCTGCTTGCATCTACCGGGATACTTAATTCTCTGCATCTCGGAGCCTAAAGGTAAGAGCAGCTGTTTCCACAGAAGCTGGCTGGTGCTATAGGTAGCAGCACAAGCAGCTGTCTTTGGAGTTCCTTCTGCTGCTGCTAGCGTGACTTTTCCAGGCAAGCGAGTGGCAGCCACGCTTTCCCTGCAGCCCGTAGGATGCGCACACAAGCCATGTGCACGGCAGCTTCGTTCTTCGCTTTTTGTAACGCGTCGCGCTTTCATTGTCCCGGAGGCGAAGAGTCGTCTGCTTCTCGCACAGAAAGCTCTGCCGGCAGAGGAGCGCACCAGAGCACTGCTTCTGCCGGAACACGCCTGGCCCATACACACAATCCCTCTCAGCGCTACGTGGCACCACACTCTGCCTCTCCTGTGCTCCGCATCTAAACGGAAAGGCCCTCGGCTACGTCGCGCACAGAGAACTGTGCCAGAACAACGCGCTTCCCCGCGCTGGCCCCTGCGGCTCGGAGAAACTTGGATTTGCACCACATTCCCGGGCAGCCCCCTTTACAAGCTGCACAGCGCCCTCGGATCGCGGTGCTCTTTGCACGGTCCTTGTCAGCTCCAAGTACCCCCCCGCGCACGTTACAGGCTCATAAAGACCAAGGATGCGAGTAGCCGTCTCGCCCAGAAAAATGTACCGGCGCAAAAGCACGATCTTCATTACCCGTTCTCGTCGGCCAGACGGTTGTGCTCTGCCGAAAGGCTTGGACACCTAAACACTCCCGCGCTGCTTTCCCGGCACATTTCTCTAAGCGGAGAGCTAGACGGGCAGTTCGGACCCCATCGAAACAGAAGGAGAAT
Source organism: Aphelocoma coerulescens (assembly GCF_041296385.1). Classification (NCBI taxonomy): domain Eukaryota; kingdom Metazoa; phylum Chordata; class Aves; order Passeriformes; family Corvidae; genus Aphelocoma; species Aphelocoma coerulescens. Next base: position 40,847 of record NW_027183643.1, on the reverse strand, counting down.
GATTCTACCTGGAGCTGAGGCAAATCCGTGCACAGCACATGCTGCGTGCCAGCACTGTACACGCTGAGGAGCAGCAAAGCTGAGTGCCACCGCTGGGCTTCAGTTCTCTCCAGACGGCAGAAGGCGAAGATTGAAGCCGCAGAGCACGGGGCTTCTGTGTGCTCGGCACCGTCTTTCCAAAGCCCAGGCAAACGCGCCTTCACAAGCCCGCTCAGCCGAGAATACGCTGGCTGGCTCGGGAAGTAAACGCGCAGCCCTTCGACTTCGTCCCACAACCTGGCTAGAAAGCAGTTTCTTACAGCTTCCGTGTTGCAGAGTCCCTGCAGCTTGAGCTCACCCCGAAGGACGCGTCAAAAAAGGAGGCGTTCTTGAAGCCCCCCTTCTCCAAGCACAAACACACTGAGGCTCTGCAGCTTCCTTCTCAGATGGCCATGCCGTCACACTGGTCGCGCTGGCATTACCGTTGCCAGCTTCCAGCAGCTGCTAGCATGCAAAAGGGCTCGAGAAGTAAAAGGCAGTGCTGTGCTGCACCTTCGCCTTCGCACGCGTAAGCCACGTAAGTGCACTGTGTACTTGTCTCCTCTGCTTGCATCTACCGGGATACTTAATTCTCTGCATCTCGGAGCCTAAAGGTAAGAGCAGCTGTTTCCACAGAAGCTGGCTGGTGCTATAGGTAGCAGCACAAGCAGCTGTCTTTGGAGTTCCTTCTGCTGCTGCTAGCGTGACTTTTCCAGGCAAGCGAGTGGCAGCCACGCTTTCCCTGCAGCCCGTAGGATGCGCACACAAGCCATGTGCACGGCAGCTTCGTTCTTCGCTTTTTGTAACGCGTCGCGCTTTCATTGCCCCGGAGGCGAAGAGTCGTCTGCTTCTCGCCCAGAAAGCTCTGCCGGCAGAGGGGCGCACCAGAGCACTGCTTCTGCCGGAACACGCCTGGCCCATACACACAATCCCTCTCAGCGCTACGTGGCACCACACTCTGCCTCTCCTGTGCTCCGCATCTAAACGGAAAGGCCCTCGGCTACGTCGCGCACAGAGAACTGTGCCAGAACAACGCGCTTCCCGGCGCTGGCCCCTGCGGCTCGGAGAAACTTGGATTTGCACCACATTCCCGGGCAGCCCCCTTTACAAGCTGCACAGCGCCCTCGGATCGCGGTGCTCTTTGCACGGTCCTTGTCAGCTCCAAGTACCCCCCCCGCGCACGTTACAGGCTCATAAAGACCAAGGATGCGAGTAGCCGTCTCGCCCAGAAAAATGTACCGGCGCAAAAGCACGATCTTCGTTACCCGTTCTCGTCGGCCAGACGGTTGTGCTCTGTCGAAAGGCTTGGACACCTAAACACTCCCGCGCTGCTTTCCCGGCACATTTCTCTAAGCGGAGAGCTAGACGGGCAGTTCGGACCCTATCGAAACAGAAGGAGAATGATTCTACCTGGAGCTGAGGCAAATCCGTGCACAGCACATGCTGCGTGCCAGCACTGTACACGCTGAGGAGCAGCAAAGCTGAGTGCCACCGCTGGGCTTCAGTTCTCTCCAGACGGCAGAAGGCGAAGATTGAAGCCGCAGAGCACGGGGCTTCTGTGTGCTCGGCACCGTCTTTCCAAAGCCCAGGCAAACGCGCCTTCACAAGCCCGCTCAGCCGAGAATACGCTGGCTGGCTCGGGAAGTAAACGCGCAGCCCTTCGACTTCGTCCCACAACCTGGCTAGAAAGCAGTTTCTTACAGCTTCCGTGTTGCAGAGTCCCTGCAGCTTGAGCTCACCCCGAAGGACGCGTCAAAAAAGGAGGCGTTCTTGAAGCCCCCCTTCTCCAAGCACAAACACACTGAGGCTCTGCAGCTTCCTTCTCAGATGGCCATGCCGTCACACTGGTCGCGCTGGCATTACCGTTGCCAGCTTCCAGCAGCTGCTAGCATGCAAAAGGGCTCGAGAAGTAAAAGGCAGTGCTGTGCTGCACCTTCGCCTTCGCACGCGTAAGCCACGTAAGTGCACTGTGTACTTGTCTCCTCTGCTTGCATCTACCGGGATACTTAATTCTCTGCATCTCGGAGCCTAAAGGTAAGAGCAGCTGTTTCCACAGAAGCTGGCTGGTGCTATAGGTAGCAGCACAAGCAGCTGTCTTTGGAGTTCCTTCTGCTGCTGCTAGCGTGACTTTTCCAGGCAAGCGAGTGGCAGCCACGCTTTCCCTGCAGCCCGTAGGATGCGCACACAAGCCATGTGCACGGCAGCTTCGTTCTTCGCTTTTTGTAACGCGTCGCGCTTTCATTGTCCCGGAGGCGAAGAGTCGTCTGCTTCTCGCACAGAAAGCTCTGCCGGCAGAGGAGCGCACCAGAGCACTGCTTCTGCCGGAACACGCCTGGCCCATACACACAATCCCTCTCAGCGCTACGTGGCACCACACTCTGCCTCTCCTGTGCTCCGCATCTAAACGGAAAGGCCCTCGGCTACGTCGCGCACAGAGAACTGTGCCAGAACAACGCGCTTCCCGGCGCTGGCCCCTGCGGCTCGGAGAAACTTGGATTTGCACCACATTCCCGGGCAGCCCCCTTTACAAGCTGCACAGCGCCCTCGGATCGCGGTGCTCTTTGCACGGTCCTTGTCAGCTCCAAGTACCCCCCCCCGCGCACGTTACAGGCTCATAAAGACCAAGGATGCGAGTAGCCGTCTCGCCCAGAAAAATGTACCGGCGCAAAAGCACGATCTTCGTTACCCGTTCTCGTCGGCCAGACGGTTGTGCTCTGCCGAAAGGCTTGGACACCTAAACACTCCCGCGCTGCTTTCCCGGCACATTTCTCTAAGCGGAGAGCTAGACGGGCAGTTCGGACCCCATCGAAACAGAAGGAGAATGATTCTACCTGGAGCTGAGGCAAATCCGTGCACAGCACATGCTGCGTGCCAGCACTGTACACGCTGAGGAGCAGCAAAGCTGAGTGCCACCGCTGGGCTTCAGTTCTCTCCAGACGGCAGAAGGCGAAGATTGAAGCCGCAGAGCACGGGGCTTCTGTGTGCTCGGCACCGTCTTTCCAAAGCCCAGGCAAACGCGCCTTCACAAGCCCGCTCAGCCGAGAATACGCTGGCTGGCTCGGGAAGTAAACGCGCAGCCCTTCGACTTCGTCCCACAACCTGGCTAGAAAGCAGTTTCTTACAGCTTCCGTGTTGCAGAGTCCCTGCAGCTTGAGCTCACCCCGAAGGACGCGTCAAAAAAGGAGGCGTTCTTGAAGCCCCCCTTCTCCAAGCACAAACACACTGAGGCTCTGCAGCTTCCTTCTCAGATGGCCATGCCGTCACACTGGTCGCGCTGGCATTACCGTTGCCAGCTTCCAGCAGCTGCTAGCATGCAAAAGGGCTCGAGAAGTAAAAGGCAGTGCTGTGCTGCACCTTCGCCTTCGCACGCGTAAGCCACGTAAGTGCACTGTGTACTTGTCTCCTCTGCTTGCATCTACCGGGATACTTAATTCTCTGCATCTCGGAGCCTAAAGGTAAGAGCAGCTGTTTCCACAGAAGCTGGCTGGTGCTATAGGTAGCAGCACAAGCAGCTGTCTTTGGAGTTCCTTCTGCTGCTGCTAGCGTGACTTTTCCAGGCAAGCGAGTGGCAGCCACGCTTTCCCTGCAGCCCGTAGGATGCGCACACAAGCCATGTGCACGGCAGCTTCGTTCTTCGCTTTTTGTAACGCGTCGCGCTTTCATTGCCCCGGAGGCGAAGAGTCGTCTGCTTCTCGCCCAGAAAGCTCTGCCGGCAGAGGAGCGCACCAGAGCACTGCTTCTGCCGGAACACGCCTGGCCCATACACACAATCCCTCTCAGCGCTACGTGGCACCACACTCTGCCTCTCCTGTGCTCCGCATCTAAACGGAAAGGCCCTCGGCTACGTCGCGCACAGAGAACTGTGCCAGAACAACGCGCTTCCCGGCGCTGGCCCCTGCGGCTCGGAGAAACTTGGATTTGCACCACATTCCCGGGCAGCCCCCTTTACAAGCTGCACAGCGCCCTCGGATCGCGGTGCTCTTTGCACGGTCCTTGTCAGCTCCAAGTACCCCCCCCGCGCACGTTACAGGCTCATAAAGACCAAGGATGCGAGTAGCCGTCTCGCCCAGAAAAATGTACCGGCGCAAAAGCACGATCTTCGTTACCCGTTCTCGTCGGCCAGACGGTTGTGCTCTGTCGAAAGGCTTGGACACCTAAACACTCCCGCGCTGCTTTCCCGGCACATTTCTCTAAGCGGAGAGCTAGACGGGCAGTTCGGACCCTATCGAAACAGAAGGAGAATGATTCTACCTGGAGCTGAGGCAAATCCGTGCACAGCACATGCTGCGTGCCAGCACTGTACACGCTGAGGAGCAGCAAAGCTGAGTGCCACCGCTGGGCTTCAGTTCTCTCCAGACGGCAGAAGGCGAAGATTGAAGCCGCAGAGCACGGGGCTTCTGTGTGCTCGGCACCGTCTTTCCAAAGCCCAGGCAAACGCGCCTTCACAAGCCCGCTCAGCCGAGAATACGCTGGCTGGCTCGGGAAGTAAACGCGCAGCCCTTCGACTTCGTCCCACAACCTGGCTAGAAAGCAGTTTCTTACAGCTTCCGTGTTGCAGAGTCCCTGCAGCTTGAGCTCCCCCCGAAGGACGCGTCAAAAAAGGAGGCGTTCTTGAAGCCCCCCTTCTCCAAGCACAAACACACTGAGGCTCTGCAGCTTCCTTCTCAGATGGCCATGCCGTCACACTGGTCGCGCTGGCATTACCGTTGCCAGCTTCCAGCAGCTGCTAGCATGCAAAAGGGCTCGAGAAGTAAAAGGCAGTGCTGTGCTGCACCTTCGCCTTCGCACGCGTAAGCCACGTAAGTGCACTGTGTACTTGTCTCCTCTGCTTGCATCTACCGGGATACTTAATTCTCTGCATCTCGGAGCCTAAAGGTAAGAGCAGCTGTTTCCACAGAAGCTGGCTGGTGCTATAGGTAGCAGCACAAGCAGCTGTCTTTGGAGTTCCTTCTGCTGCTGCTAGCGTGACTTTTCCAGGCAAGCGAGTGGCAGCCACGCTTTCCCTGCAGCCCGTAGGATGCGCACACAAGCCATGTGCACGGCAGCTTCGTTCTTCGCTTTTTGTAACGCGTCGCGCTTTCATTGCCCCGGAGGCGAAGAGTCGTCTGCTTCTCGCCCAGAAAGCTCTGCCGGCAGAGGGGCGCACCAGAGCACTGCTTCTGCCGGAACACGCCTGGCCCATACACACAATCCCTCTCAGCGCTACGTGGCACCACACTCTGCCTCTCCTGTGCTCCGCATCTAAACGGAAAGGCCCTCGGCTACGTCGCGCACAGAGAACTGTGCCAGAACAACGCGCTTCCCGGCGCTGGCCCCTGCGGCTCGGAGAAACTTGGATTTGCACCACATTCCCGGGCAGCCCCCTTTACAAGCTGCACAGCGCCCTCGGATCGCGGTGCTCTTTGCACGGTCCTTGTCAGCTCCAAGTACCCCCCCCGCGCACGTTACAGGCTCATAAAGACCAAGGATGCGAGTAGCCGTCTCGCCCAGAAAAATGTACCGGCGCAAAAGCACGATCTTCGTTACCCGTTCTCGTCGGCCAGACGGTTGTGCTCTGTCGAAAGGCTTGGACACCTAAACACTCCCGCGCTGCTTTCCCGGCACATTTCTCTAAGCGGAGAGCTAGACGGGCAGTTCGGACCCCATCGAAACAGAAGGAGAATGATTCTACCTGGAGCTGAGGCAAATCCGTGCACAGCACATGCTGCGTGCCAGCACTGTACACGCTGAGGAGCAGCAAAGCTGAGTGCCACCGCTGGGCTTCAGTTCTCTCCAGACGGCAGAAGGCGAAGATTGAAGCCGCAGAGCACGGGGCTTCTGTGTGCTCGGCACCGTCTTTCCAAAGCCCAGGCAAACGCGCCTTCACAAGCCCGCTCAGCCGAGAATACGCTGGCTGGCTCGGGAAGTAAACGCGCAGCCCTTCGACTTCGTCCCACAACCTGGCTAGAAAGCAGTTTCTTACAGCTTCCGTGTTGCAGAGTCCCTGCAGCTTGAGCTCCCCCCGAAGGACGCGTCAAAAAAGGAGGCGTTCTTGAAGCCCCCCTTCTCCAAGCACAAACACACTGAGGCTCTGCAGCTTCCTTCTCAGATGGCCATGCCGTCACACTGGTCGCGCTGGCATTACCGTTGCCAGCTTCCAGCAGCTGCTAGCATGCAAAAGGGCTCGAGAAGTAAAAGGCAGTGCTGTGCTGCACCTTCGCCTTCGCACGCGTAAGCCACGTAAGTGCACTGTGTACTTGTCTCCTCTGCTTGCATCTACCGGGATACTTAATTCTCTGCATCTCGGAGCCTAAAGGTAAGAGCAGCTGTTTCCACAGAAGCTGGCTGGTGCTATAGGTAGCAGCACAAGCAGCTGTCTTTGGAGTTCCTTCTGCTGCTGCTAGCGTGACTTTTCCAGGCAAGCGAGTGGCAGCCACGCTTTCCCTGCAGCCCGTAGGATGCGCACACAAGCCATGTGCACGGCAGCTTCGTTCTTCGCTTTTTGTAACGCGTCGCGCTTTCATTGCCCCGGAGGCGAAGAGTCGTCTGCTTCTCGCACAGAAAGCTCTGCCGGCAGAGGGGCGCACCAGAGCACTGCTTCTGCCGGAACACGCCTGGCCCATACACACAATCCCTCTCAGCGCTACGTGGCACCACACTCTGCCTCTCCTGTGCTCCGCATCTAAACGGAAAGGCCCTCGGCTACGTCGCGCACAGAGAACTGTGCCAGAACAACGCGCTTCCCGGCGCTGGCCCCTGCGGCTCGGAGAAACTTGGATTTGCACCACATTCCCGGGCAGCCCCCTTTACAAGCTGCACAGCGCCCTCGGATCGCGGTGCTCTTTGCACGGTCCTTGTCAGCTCCAAGTACCCCCCCCGCGCACGTTACAGGCTCATAAAGACCAAGGATGCGAGTAGCCGTCTCGCCCAGAAAAATGTACCGGCGCAAAAGCACGATCTTCGTTACCCGTTCTCGTCGGCCAGACGGTTGTGCTCTGTCGAAAGGCTTGGACACCTAAACACTCCCGCGCTGCTTTCCCGGCACATTTCTCTAAGCGGAGAGCTAGACGGGCAGTTCGGACCCTATCGAAACAGAAGGAGAATGATTCTACCTGGAGCTGAGGCAAATCCGTGCACAGCACATGCTGCGTGCCAGCACTGTACACGCTGAGGAGCAGCAAAGCTGAGTGCCACCGCTGGGCTTCAGTTCTCTCCAGACGGCAGAAGGCGAAGATTGAAGCCGCAGAGCACGGGGCTTCTGTGTGCTCGGCACCGTCTTTCCAAAGCCCAGGCAAACGCGCCTTCACAAGCCCGCTCAGCCGAGAATACGCTGGCTGGCTCGGGAAGTAAACGCGCAGCCCTTCGACTTCGTCCCACAACCTGGCTATAAAGCAGTTTCTTACAGCATCCGTGTTGCAGAGTCCCTACAGCTTGAGCTCACCCCGAAGGACGCGTCAAAAAAGGAGGCGTTCTTGAAGCCCCCCTTCTCCAAGCACAAACACACTGAGGCTCTGCAGCTTCCTTCTCAGATGGCCATGCCGTCACACTGGTCGCGCTGGCATTACCGTTGCCAGCTTCCAGCAGCTGCTAGCATGCAAAAGGGCTCGAGAAGTAAAAGGCAGTGCTGTGCTGCACCTTCGCCTTCGCACGCGTAAGCCACGTAAGTGCACTGTGTACTTGTCTCCTCTGCTTGCATCTACCGGGATACTTAATTCTCTGCATCTCGGAGCCTAAAGGTAAGAGCAGCTGTTTCCACAGAAGCTGGCTGGTGCTATAGGTAGCAGCACAAGCAGCTGTCTTTGGAGTTCCTTCTGCTGCTGCTAGCGTGACTTTTCCAGGCAAGCGAGTGGCAGCCACGCTTTCCCTGCAGCCCGTAGGATGCGCACACAAGCCATGTGCACGGCAGCTTCGTTCTTCGCTTTTTGTAACGCGTCGCGCTTTCATTGCCCCGGAGGCGAAGAGTCGTCTGCTTCTCGCACAGAAAGCTCTGCCGGCAGAGGGGCGCACCAGAGCACTGCTTCTGCCGGAACACGCCTGGCCCATACACACAATCCCTCTCAGCGCTACGTGGCACCACACTCTGCCTCTCCTGTGCTCCGCATCTAAACGGAAAGGCCCTCGGCTACGTCGCGCACAGAGAACTGTGCCAGAACAACGCGCTTCCCGGCGCTGGCCCCTGCGGCTCGGAGAAACTTGGATTTGCACCACATTCCCGGGCAGCCCCCTTTACAAGCTGCACAGCGCCCTCGGATCGCGGTGCTCTTTGCACGGTCCTTGTCAGCTCCAAGTACCCCCCCGCGCACGTTACAGGCTCATAAAGACCAAGGATGCGAGTAGCCGTCTCGCCCAGAAAAATGTACCGGCGCAAAAGCACGATCTTCGTTACCCGTTCTCGTCGGCCAGACGGTTGTGCTCTGTCGAAAGGCTTGGACACCTAAACACTCCCGCGCTGCTTTCCCGGCACATTTCTCTAAGCGGAGAGCTAGACGGGCAGTTCGGACCCTATCGAAACAGAAGGAGAATGATTCTACCTGGAGCTGAGGCAAATCCGTGCACAGCACATGCTGCGTGCCAGCACTGTACACGCTGAGGAGCAGCAAAGCTGAGTGCCACCGCTGGGCTTCAGTTCTCTCCAGACGGCAGAAGGCGAAGATTGAAGCCGCAGAGCACGGGGCTTCTGTGTGCTCGGCACCGTCTTTCCAAAGCCCAGGCAAACGCGCCTTCACAAGCCCGCTCAGCCGAGAATACGCTGGCTGGCTCGGGAAGTAAACGCGCAGCCCTTCGACTTCGTCCCACAACCTGGCTAGAAAGCAGTTTCTTACAGCTTCCGTGTTGCAGAGTCCCTACAGCTTGAGCTCACCCCGAAGGACGCGTCAAAAAAGGAGGCGTTCTTGAAGCCCCCCTTCTTCAAGCACAAACACACTGAGGCTCTGCAGCTTCCTTCTCAGATGGCCATGCCGTCACACTGGTCGCGCTGGCATTACCGTTGCCAGCTTCCAGCAGCTGCTAGCATGCAAAAGGGCTCGAGAAGTAAAAGGCAGTGCTGTGCTGTACCTTCGCCTTCGCACGCGTAAGCCACGTAAGTGCACTGTGTACTTGTCTCCTCTGCTTGCATCTACCGGGATACTTAATTCTCTGCATCTCGGAGCCTAAAGGTAAGAGCAGCTGTTTCCACAGAAGCTGGCTGGTGCTATAGGTAGCAGCACAAGCAGCTGTCTTTGGAGTTCCTTCTGCTGCTGCTAGCGTGACTTTTCCAGGCAAGCGAGTGGCAGCCACGCTTTCCCTGCAGCCCGTAGGATGCGCACACAAGCCATGTGCACGGCAGCTTCGTTCTTCGCTTTTTGTAACGCGTCGCGCTTTCATTGCCCCGGAGGCGAAGAGTCGTCTGCTTCTCGCCCAGAAAGCTCTGCCGGCAGAGGGGCGCACCAGAGCACTGCTTCTGCCGGAACACGCCTGGCCCATACACACAATCCCTCTCAGCGCTACGTGGCACCACACTCTGCCTCTCCTGTGCTCCGCATCTAAACGGAAAGGCCCTCGGCTACGTCGCGCACAGAGAACTGTGCCAGAACAACGCGCTTCCCGGCGCTGGCCCCTGCGGCTCGGAGAAACTTGGATTTGCACCACATTCCCGGGCAGCCCCCTTTACAAGCTGCACAGCGCCCTCGGATCGCGGTGCTCTTTGCACGGTCCTTGTCAGCTCCAAGTACCCCCCCCGCGCACGTTACAGGCTCATAAAGACCAAGGATGCGAGTAGCCGTCTCGCCCAGAAAAATGTACCGGCGCAAAAGCACGATCTTCGTTACCCGTTCTCGTCGGCCAGACGGTTGTGCTCTGTCGAAAGGCTTGGACACCTAAACACTCCCGCGCTGCTTTCCCGGCACATTTCTCTAAGCGGAGAGCTAGACGGGCAGTTCGGACCCTATCGAAACAGAAGGAGAATGATTCTACCTGGAGCTGAGGCAAATCCGTGCACAGCACATGCTGCGTGCCAGCACTGTACACGCTGAGGAGCAGCAAAGCTGAGTGCCACCGCTGGGCTTCAGTTCTCTCCAGACGGCAGAAGGCGAAGATTGAAGCCGCAGAGCACGGGGCTTCTGTGTGCTCGGCACCATCTTTCCAAAGCCCAGGCAAACGCGCCTTCACAAGCCCGCTCAGCCGAGAATACGCTGGCTGGCTCGGGAAGTAAACGCGCAGCCCTTCGACTTCGTCCCACAACCTGGCTAGAAAGCAGTTTCTTACAGCTTCCGTGTTGCAGAGTCCCTGCAGCTTGAGCTCCCCCCGAAGGACGCGTCAAAAAAGGAGGCGTTCTTGAAGCCCCCCTTCTCCAAGCACAAACACACTGAGGCTCTGCAGCTTCCTTCTCAGATGGCCATGCCGTCACACTGGTCGCGCTGGCATTACCGTTGCCAGCTTCCAGCAGCTGCTAGCATGCAAAAGGGCTCGAGAAGTAAAAGGCAGTGCTGTGCTGCACCTTCGCCTTCGCACGCGTAAGCCACGTAAGTGCACTGTGTACTTGTCTCCTCTGCTTGCATCTACCGGGATACTTAATTCTCTGCATCTCGGAGCCTAAAGGTAAGAGCAGCTGTTTCCACAGAAGCTGGCTGGTGCTATAGGTAGCAGCACAAGCAGCTGTCTTTGGAGTTCCTTCTGCTGCTGCTAGCGTGACTTTTCCAGGCAAGCGAGTGGCAGCCACGCTTTCCCTGCAGCCCGTAGGATGCGCACACAAGCCATGTGCACGGCAGCTTCGTTCTTCGCTTTTTGTAACGCGTCGCGCTTTCATTGCCCCGGAGGCGAAGAGTCGTCTGCTTCTCGCCCAGAAAGCTCTGCCGGCAGAGGGGCGCACCAGAGCACTGCTTCTGCCGGAACACGCCTGGCCCATACACACAATCCCTCTCAGCGCTACGTGGCACCACACTCTGCCTCTCCTGTGCTCCGCATCTAAACGGAAAGGCCCTCGGCTACGTCGCGCACAGAGAACTGTGCCAGAACAACGCGCTTCCCGGCGCTGGCCCCTGCGGCTCGGAGAAACTTGGATTTGCACCACATTCCCGGGCAGCCCCCTTTACAAGCTGCACAGCGCCCTCGGATCGCGGTGCTCTTTGCACGGTCCTTGTCAGCTCCAAGTACCCCCCCCGCGCACGTTACAGGCTCATAAAGACCAAGGATGCGAGTAGCCGTCTCGCCCAGAAAAATGTACCGGCGCAAAAGCACGATCTTCGTTACCCGTTCTCGTCGGCCAGACGGTTGTGCTCTGTCGAAAGGCTTGGACACCTAAACACTCCCGCGCTGCTTTCCCGGCACATTTCTCTAAGCGGAGAGCTAGACGGGCAGTTCGGACCCCATCGAAACAGAAGGAGAATGATTCTACCTGGAGCTGAGGCAAATCCGTGCACAGCACATGCTGCGTGCCAGCACTGTACACGCTGAGGAGCAGCAAAGCTGAGTGCCACCGCTGGGCTTCAGTTCTCTCCAGACGGCAGAAGGCGAAGATTGAAGCCGCAGAGCACGGGGCTTCTGTGTGCTCGGCACCGTCTTTCCAAAGCCCAGGCAAACGCGCCTTCACAAGCCCGCTCAGCCGAGAATACGCTGGCTGGCTCGGGAAGTAAACGCGCAGCCCTTCGACTTCGTCCCACAACCTGGCTAGAAAGCAGTTTCTTACAGCTTCCGTGTTGCAGAGTCCCTGCAGCTTGAGCTCCCCCCGAAGGACGCGTCAAAAAAGGAGGCGTTCTTGAAGCCCCCCTTCTCCAAGCACAAACACACTGAGGCTCTGCAGCTTCCTTCTCAGATGGCCATGCCGTCACACTGGTCGCGCTGGCATTACCGTTGCCAGCTTCCAGCAGCTGCTAGCATGCAAAAGGGCTCGAGAAGTAAAAGGCAGTGCTGTGCTGCACCTTCGCCTTCGCACGCGTAAGCCACGTAAGTGCACTGTGTACTTGTCTCCTCTGCTTGCATCTACCGGGATACTTAATTCTCTGCATCTCGGAGCCTAAAGGTAAGAGCAGCTGTTTCCACAGAAGCTGGCTGGTGCTATAGGTAGCAGCACAAGCAGCTGTCTTTGGAGTTCCTTCTGCTGCTGCTAGCGTGACTTTTCCAGGCAAGCGAGTGGCAGCCACGCTTTCCCTGCAGCCCGTAGGATGCGCACACAAGCCATGTGCACGGCAGCTTCGTTCTTCGCTTTTTGTAACGCGTCGCGCTTTCATTGCCCCGGAGGCGAAGAGTCGTCTGCTTCTCGCCCAGAAAGCTCTGCCGGCAGAGGGGCGCACCAGAGCACTGCTTCTGCCGGAACACGCCTGGCCCATACACACAATCCCTCTCAGCGCTACGTGGCACCACACTCTGCCTCTCCTGTGCTCCGCATCTAAACGGAAAGGCCCTCGGCTACGTCGCGCACAGAGAACTGTGCCAGAACAACGCGCTTCCCGGCGCTGGCCCCTGCGGCTCGGAGAAACTTGGATTTGCACCACATTCCCGGGCAGCCCCCTTTACAAGCTGCACAGCGCCCTCGGATCGCGGTGCTCTTTGCACGGTCCTTGTCAGCTCCAAGTACCCCCCCCGCGCACGTTACAGGCTCATAAAGACCAAGGATGCGAGTAGCCGTCTCGCCCAGAAAAATGTACCGGCGCAAAAGCACGATCTTCGTTACCCGTTCTCGTCGGCCAGACGGTTGTGCTCTGTCGAAAGGCTTGGACACCTAAACACTCCCGCGCTGCTTTCCCGGCACATTTCTCTAAGCGGAGAGCTAGACGGGCAGTTCGGACCCCATCGAAACAGAAGGAGAATGATTCTACCTGGAGCTGAGGCAAATCCGTGCACAGCACATGCTGCGTGCCAGCACTGTACACGCTGAGGAGCAGCAAAGCTGAGTGCCACCGCTGGGCTTCAGTTCTCTCCAGACGGCAGAAGGCGAAGATTGAAGCCGCAGAGCACGGGGCTTCTGTGTGCTCGGCACCGTCTTTCCAAAGCCCAGGCAAACGCGCCTTCACAAGCCCGCTCAGCCGAGAATACGCTGGCTGGCTCGGGAAGTAAACGCGCAGCCCTTCGACTTCGTCCCACAACCTGGCTAGAAAGCAGTTTCTTACAGCTTCCGTGTTGCAGAGTCCCTGCAGCTTGAGCTCCCCCCGAAGGACGCGTCAAAAAAGGAGGCGTTCTTGAAGCCCCCCTTCTCCAAGCACAAACACACTGAGGCTCTGCAGCTTCCTTCTCAGATGGCCATGCCGTCACACTGGTCGCGCTGGCATTACCGTTGCCAGCTTCCAGCAGCTGCTAGCATGCAAAAGGGCTCGAGAAGTAAAAGGCAGTGCTGTGCTGCACCTTCGCCTTCGCACGCGTAAGCCACGTAAGTGCACTGTGTACTTGTCTCCTCTGCTTGCATCTACCGGGATACTTAATTCTCTGCATCTCGGAGCCTAAAGGTAAGAGCAGCTGTTTCCACAGAAGCTGGCTGGTGCTATAGGTAGCAGCACAAGCAGCTGTCTTTGGAGTTCCTTCTGCTGCTGCTAGCGTGACTTTTCCAGGCAAGCGAGTGGCAGCCACGCTTTCCCTGCAGCCCGTAGGATGCGCACACAAGCCATGTGCACGGCAGCTTCGTTCTTCGCTTTTTGTAACGCGTCGCGCTTTCATTGCCCCGGAGGCGAAGAGTCGTCTGCTTCTCGCCCAGAAAGCTCTGCCGGCAGAGGGGCGCACCAGAGCACTGCTTCTGCCGGAACACGCCTGGCCCATACACACAATCCCTCTCAGCGCTACGTGGCACCACACTCTGCCTCTCCTGTGCTCCGCATCTAAACGGAAAGGCCCTCGGCTACGTCGCGCACAGAGAACTGTGCCAGAACAACGCGCTTCCCGGCGCTGGCCCCTGCGGCTCGGAGAAACTTGGATTTGCACCACATTCCCGGGCAGCTCCCTTTACAAGCTGCACAGCGCCCTCGGATCGCGGTGCTCTTTGCACGGTCCTTGTCAGCTCCAAGTACCCCCCCGCGCACGTTACAGGCTCATAAAGACCAAGGATGCGAGTAGCCGTCTCGCCCAGAAAAATGTACCGGCGCAAAAGCACGATCTTCGTTACCCGTTCTCGTCGGCCAGACGGTTGTGCTCTGTCGAAAGGCTTGGACACCTAAACACTCCCGCGCTGCTTTCCCGGCACATTTCTCTAAGCGGAGAGCTAGACGGGCAGTTCGGACCCCATCGAAACAGAAGGAGAATGATTCTACCTGGAGCTGAGGCAAATCCGTGCACAGCACATGCTGCGTGCCAGCACTGTACACGCTGAGGAGCAGCAAAGCTGAGTGCCACCGCTGGGCTTCAGTTCTCTCCAGACGGCAGAAGGCGAAGATTGAAGCCGCAGAGCACGGGGCTTCTGTGTGCTCGGCACCGTCTTTCCAAAGCCCAGGCAAACGCGCCTTCACAAGCCCGCTCAGCCGAGAATACGCTGGCTGGCTCGGGAAGTAAACGCGCAGCCCTTCGACTTCGTCCCACAACCTGGCTAGAAAGCAGTTTCTTACAGCTTCCGTGTTGCAGAGTCCCTGCAGCTTGAGCTCACCCCGAAGGACGCGTCAAAAAAGGAGGCGTTCTTGAAGCCCCCCTTCTTCAAGCACAAACACACTGAGGCTCTGCAGCTTCCTTCTCAGATGGCCATGCCGTCACACTGGTCGCGCTGGCATTACCGTTGCCAGCTTCCAGCAGCTGCTAGCATGCAAAAGGGCTCGAGAAGTAAAAGGCAGTGCTGTGCTGTACCTTCGCCTTCGCACGCGTAAGCCACGTAAGTGCACTGTGTACTTGTCTCCTCTGCTTGCATCTACCGGGATACTTAATTCTCTGCATCTCGGAGCCTAAAGGTAAGAGCAGCTGTTTCCACAGAAGCTGGCTGGTGCTATAGGTAGCAGCACAAGCAGCTGTCTTTGGAGTTCCTTCTGCTGCTGCTAGCGTGACTTTTCCAGGCAAGCGAGTGGCAGCCACGCTTTCCCTGCAGCCCGTAGGATGCGCACACAAGCCATGTGCACGGCAGCTTCGTTCTTCGCTTTTTGTAACGCGTCGCGCTTTCATTGCCCCGGAGGCGAAGAGTCGTCTGCTTCTCGCCCAGAAAGCTCTGCCGGCAGAGGGGCGCACCAGAGCACTGCTTCTGCCGGAACACGCCTGGCCCATACACACAATCCCTCTCAGCGCTACGTGGCACCACACTCTGCCTCTCCTGTGCTCCGCATCTAAACGGAAAGGCCCTCGGCTACGTCGCGCACAGAGAACTGTGCCAGAACAACGCGCTTCCCGGCGCTGGCCCCTGCGGCTCGGAGAAACTTGGATTTGCACCACATTCCCGGGCAGCCCCCTTTACAAGCTGCACAGCGCCCTCGGATCGCGGTGCTCTTTGCACGGTCCTTGTCAGCTCCAAGTACCCCCCCCGCGCACGTTACAGGCTCATAAAGACCAAGGATGCGAGTAGCCGTCTCGCCCAGAAAAATGTACCGGCGCAAAAGCACGATCTTCGTTACCCGTTCTCGTCGGCCAGACGGTTGTGCTCTGCCGAAAGGCTTGGACACCTAAACACTCCCGCGCTGCTTTCCCGGCACATTTCTCTAAGCGGAGAGCTAGACGGGCAGTTCGGACCCCATCGAAACAGAAGGAGAATGATTCTACCTGGAGCTGAGGCAAATCCGTGCACAGCACATGCTGCGTGCCAGCACTGTACACGCTGAGGAGCAGCAAAGCTGAGTGCCACCGCTGGGCTTCAGTTCTCTCCAGACGGCAGAAGGCGAAGATTGAAGCCGCAGAGCACGGGGCTTCTGTGTGCTCGGCACCGTCTTTCCAAAGCCCAGGCAAACGCGCCTTCACAAGCCCGCTCAGCCGAGAATACGCTGGCTGGCTCGGGAAGTAAACGCGCAGCCCTTCGACTTCGTCCCACAACCTGGCTAGAAAGCAGTTTCTTACAGCTTCCGTGTTGCAGAGTCCCTGCAGCTTGAGCTCACCCCGAAGGACGCGTCAAAAAAGGAGGCGTTCTTGAAGCCCCCCTTCTCCAAGCACAAACACACTGAGGCTCTGCAGCTTCCTTCTCAGATGGCCATGCCGTCACACTGGTCGCGCTGGCATTACCGTTGCCAGCTTCCAGCAGCTGCTAGCATGCAAAAGGGCTCGAGAAGTAAAAGGCAGTGCTGTGCTGCACCTTCGCCTTCGCACGCGTAAGCCACGTAAGTGCACTGTGTACTTGTCTCCTCTGCTTGCATCTACCGGGATACTTAATTCTCTGCATCTCGGAGCCTAAAGGTAAGAGCAGCTGTTTCCACAGAAGCTGGCTGGTGCTATAGGTAGCAGCACAAGCAGCTGTCTTTGGAGTTCCTTCTGCTGCTGCTAGCGTGACTTTTCCAGGCAAGCGAGTGGCAGCCACGCTTTCCCTGCAGCCCGTAGGATGCGCACACAAGCCATGTGCACGGCAGCTTCGTTCTTCGCTTTTTGTAACGCGTCGCGCTTTCATTGCCCCGGAGGCGAAGACTCGTCTGCTTCTCGCCCAGAAAGCTCTGCCGGCAGAGGAGCGCACCAGAGCACTGCTTCTGCCGGAACACGCCTGGCCCATACACACAATCCCTCTCAGCGCTACGTGGCACCACACTCTGCCTCTCCTGTGCTCCGCATCTAAACGGAAAGGCCCTCGGCTACGTCGCGCACAGAGAACTGTGCCAGAACAACGCGCTTCCCGGCGCTGGCCCCTGCGGCTCGGAGAAACTTGGATTTGCACCACATTCCCGGGCAGCCCCCTTTACAAGCTGCACAGCGCCCTCGGATCGCGGTGCTCTTTGCACGGTCCTTGTCAGCTCCAAGTACCCCCCCCGCGCACGTTACAGGCTCATAAAGACCAAGGATGCGAGTAGCCGTCTCGCCCAGAAAAATGTACCGGCGCAAAAGCACGATCTTCGTTACCCGTTCTCGTCGGCCAGACGGTTGTGCTCTGTCGAAAGGCTTGGACACCTAAACACTCCAGCGCTGCTTTCCCGGCACATTTCTCTAAGCGGAGAGCTAGACGGGCAGTTCGGACCCTATCGAAACAGAAGGAGAATGATTCTACCTGGAGCTGAGGCAAATCCGTGCACAGCACATGCTGCGTGCCAGCACTGTACACGCTGAGGAGCAGCAAAGCTGAGTGCCACCGCTGGGCTTCAGTTCTCTCCAGACGGCAGAAGGCGAAGATTGAAGCCGCAGAGCACGGGGCTTCTGTGTGCTCGGCACCGTCTTTCCAAAGCCCAGGCAAACGCGCCTTCACAAGCCCGCTCAGCCGAGAATACGCTGGCTGGCTCGGGAAGTAAACGCGCAGCCCTTCGACTTCGTCCCACAACCTGGCTAGAAAGCAGTTTCTTACAGCTTCCGTGTTGCAGAGTCCCTGCAGCTTGAGCTCCCCCCGAAGGACGCGTCAAAAAAGGAGGCGTTCTTGAAGCCCCCCTTCTCCAAGCACAAACACACTGAGGCTCTGCAGCTTCCTTCTCAGATGGCCATGCCGTCACACTGGTCGCGCTGGCATTACCGTTGCCAGCTTCCAGCAGCTGCTAGCATGCAAAAGGGCTCGAGAAGTAAAAGGCAGTGCTGTGCTGCACCTTCGCCTTCGCACGCGTAAGCCACGTAAGTGCACTGTGTACTTGTCTCCTCTGCTTGCATCTACCGGGATACTTAATTCTCTGCATCTCGGAGCCTAAAGGTAAGAGCAGCTGTTTCCACAGAAGCTGGCTGGTGCTATAGGTAGCAGCACAAGCAGCTGTCTTTGGAGTTCCTTCTGCTGCTGCTAGCGTGACTTTTCCAGGCAAGCGAGTGGCAGCCACGCTTTCCCTGCAGCCCGTAGGATGCGCACACAAGCCATGTGCACGGCAGCTTCGTTCTTCGCTTTTTGTAACGCGTCGCGCTTTCATTGCCCCGGAGGCGAAGAGTCGTCTGCTTCTCGCCCAGAAAGCTCTGCCGGCAGAGGGGCGCACCAGAGCACTGCTTCTGCCGGAACACGCCTGGCCCATACACACAATCCCTCTCAGCGCTACGTGGCACCACACTCTGCCTCTCCTGTGCTCCGCATCTAAACGGAAAGGCCCTCGGCTACGTCGCGCACAGAGAACTGTGCCAGAACAACGCGCTTCCCGGCGCTGGCCCCTGCGGCTCGGAGAAACTTGGATTTGCACCACATTCCCGGGCAGCCCCCTTTACAAGCTGCACAGCGCCCTCGGATCGCGGTGCTCTTTGCACGGTCCTTGTCAGCTCCAAGTACCCCCCCCGCGCACGTTACAGGCTCATAAAGACCAAGGATGCGAGTAGCCGTCTCGCCCAGAAAAATGTACCGGCGCAAAAGCACGATCTTCGTTACCCGTTCTCGTCGGCCAGACGGTTGTGCTCTGCCGAAAGGCTTGGACACCTAAACACTCCCGCGCTGCTTTCCCGGCACATTTCTCTAAGCGGAGAGCTAGACGGGCAGTTCGGACCCCATCGAAACAGAAGGAGAATGATTCTACCTGGAGCTGAGGCAAATCCGTGCACAGCACATGCTGCGTGCCAGCACTGTACACGCTGAGGAGCAGCAAAGCTGAGTGCCACCGCTGGGCTTCAGTTCTCTCCAGACGGCAGAAGGCGAAGATTGAAGCCGCAGAGCACGGGGCTTCTGTGTGCTCGGCACCGTCTTTCCAAAGCCCAGGCAAACGCGCCTTCACAAGCCCGCTCAGCCGAGAATACGCTGGCTGGCTCGGGAAGTAAACGCGCAGCCCTTCGACTTCGTCCCACAACCTGGCTAGAAAGCAGTTTCTTACAGCTTCCGTGTTGCAGAGTCCCTGCAGCTTGAGCTCCCCCCGAAGGACGCGTCAAAAAAGGAGGCGTTCTTGAAGCCCCCCTTCTCCAAGCACAAACACACTGAGGCTCTGCAGCTTCCTTCTCAGATGGCCATGCCGTCACACTGGTCGCGCTGGCATTACCGTTGCCAGCTTCCAGCAGCTGCTAGCATGCAAAAGGGCTCGAGAAGTAAAAGGCAGTGCTGTGCTGCACCTTCGCCTTCGCACGCGTAAGCCACGTAAGTGCACTGTGTACTTGTCTCCTCTGCTTGCATCTACCGGGATACTTAATTCTCTGCATCTCGGAGCCTAAAGGTAAGAGCAGCTGTTTCCACAGAAGCTGGCTGGTGCTATAGGTAGCAGCACAAGCAGCTGTCTTTGGAGTTCCTTCTGCTGCTGCTAGCGTGACTTTTCCAGGCAAGCGAGTGGCAGCCACGCTTTCCCTGCAGCCCGTAGGATGCGCACACAAGCCATGTGCACGGCAGCTTCGTTCTTCGCTTTTTGTAACGCGTCGCGCTTTCATTGCCCCGGAGGCGAAGAGTCGTCTGCTTCTCGCACAGAAAGCTCTGCCGGCAGAGGGGCGCACCAGAGCACTGCTTCTGCCGGAACACGCCTGGCCCATACACACAATCCCTCTCAGCGCTACGTGGCACCACACTCTGCCTCTCCTGTGCTCCGCATCTAAACGGAAAGGCCCTCGGCTACGTCGCGCACAGAGAACTGTGCCAGAACAACGCGCTTCCCGGCGCTGGCCCCTGCGGCTCGGAGAAACTTGGATTTGCACCACATTCCCGGGCAGCCCCCTTTACAAGCTGCACAGCGCCCTCGGATCGCGGTGCTCTTTGCACGGTCCTTGTCAGCTCCAAGTACCCCCCCCGCGCACGTTACAGGCTCATAAAGACCAAGGATGCGAGTAGCCGTCTCGCCCAGAAAAATGTACCGGCGCAAAAGCACGATCTTCGTTACCCGTTCTCGTCGGCCAGACGGTTGTGCTCTGTCGAAAGGCTTGGACACCTAAACACTCCCGCGCTGCTTTCCCGGCACATTTCTCTAAGCGGAGAGCTAGACGGGCAGTTCGGACCCTATCGAAACAGAAGGAGAATGATTCTACCTGGAGCTGAGGCAAATCCGTGCACAGCACATGCTGCGTGCCAGCACTGTACACGCTGAGGAGCAGCAAAGCTGAGTGCCACCGCTGGGCTTCAGTTCTCTCCAGACGGCAGAAGGCGAAGATTGAAGCCGCAGAGCACGGGGCTTCTGTGTGCTCGGCACCGTCTTTCCAAAGCCCAGGCAAACGCGCCTTCACAAGCCCGCTCAGCCGAGAATACGCTGGCTGGCTCGGGAAGTAAACGCGCAGCCCTTCGACTTCGTCCCACAACCTGGCTATAAAGCAGTTTCTTACAGCTTCCGTGTTGCAGAGTCCCTGCAGCTTGAGCTCACCCCGAAGGACGCGTCAAAAAAGGAGGCGTTCTTGAAGCCCCCCTTCTCCAAGCACAAACACACTGAGGCTCTGCAGCTTCCTTCTCAGATGGCCATGCCGTCACACTGGTCGCGCTGGCATTACCGTTGCCAGCTTCCAGCAGCTGCTAGCATGCAAAAGGGCTCGAGAAGTAAAAGGCAGTGCTGTGCTGCACCTTCGCCTTCGCACGCGTAAGCCACGTAAGTGCACTGTGTACTTGTCTCCTCTGCTTGCATCTACCGGGATACTTAATTCTCTGCATCTCGGAGCCTAAAGGTAAGAGCAGCTGTTTCCACAGAAGCTGGCTGGTGCTATAGGTAGCAGCACAAGCAGCTGTCTTTGGAGTTCCTTCTGCTGCTGCTAGCGTGACTTTTCCAGGCAAGCGAGTGGCAGCCACGCTTTCCCTGCAGCCCGTAGGATGCGCACACAAGCCATGTGCACGGCAGCTTCGTTCTTCGCTTTTTGTAACGCGTCGCGCTTTCATTGCCCCGGAGGCGAAGAGTCGTCTGCTTCTCGCACAGAAAGCTCTGCCGGCAGAGGGGCGCACCAGAGCACTGCTTCTGCCGGAACACGCCTGGCCCATACACACAATCCCTCTCAGCGCTACGTGGCACCACACTCTGCCTCTCCTGTGCTCCGCATCTAAACGGAAAGGCCCTCGGCTACGTCGCGCACAGAGAACTGTGCCAGAACAACGCGCTTCCCGGCGCTGGCCCCTGCGGCTCGGAGAAACTTGGATTTGCACCACATTCCCGGGCAGCCCCCTTTACAAGCTGCACAGCGCCCTCGGATCGCGGTGCTCTTTGCACGGTCCTTGTCAGCTCCAAGTACCCCCCCGCGCACGTTACAGGCTCATAAAGACCAAGGATGCGAGTAGCCGTCTCGCCCAGAAAAATGTACCGGCGCAAAAGCACGATCTTCGTTACCCGTTCTCGTCGGCCAGACGGTTGTGCTCTGTCGAAAGGCTTGGACACCTAAACACTCCCGCGCTGCTTTCCCGGCACATTTCTCTAAGCGGAGAGCTAGACGGGCAGTTCGGACCCTATCGAAACAGAAGGAGAATGATTCTACCTGGAGCTGAGGCAAATCCGTGCACAGCACATGCTGCGTGCCAGCACTGTACACGCTGAGGAGCAGCAAAGCTGAGTGCCACCGCTGGGCTTCAGTTCTCTCCAGACGGCAGAAGGCGAAGATTGAAGCCGCAGAGCACGGGGCTTCTGTGTGCTCGGCACCGTCTTTCCAAAGCCCAGGCAAACGCGCCTTCACAAGCCCGCTCAGCCGAGAATACGCTGGCTGGCTCGGGAAGTAAACGCGCAGCCCTTCGACTTCGTCCCACAACCTGGCTAGAAAGCAGTTTCTTACAGCTTCCGTGTTGCAGAGTCCCTACAGCTTGAGCTCACCCCGAAGGACGCGTCAAAAAAGGAGGCGTTCTTGAAGCCCCCCTTCTTCAAGCACAAACACACTGAGGCTCTGCAGCTTCCTTCTCAGATGGCCATGCCGTCACACTGGTCGCGCTGGCATTACCGTTGCCAGCTTCCAGCAGCTGCTAGCATGCAAAAGGGCTCGAGAAGTAAAAGGCAGTGCTGTGCTGTACCTTCGCCTTCGCACGCGTAAGCCACGTAAGTGCACTGTGTACTTGTCTCCTCTGCTTGCATCTACCGGGATACTTAATTCTCTGCATCTCGGAGCCTAAAGGTAAGAGCAGCTGTTTCCACAGAAGCTGGCTGGTGCTATAGGTAGCAGCACAAGCAGCTGTCTTTGGAGTTCCTTCTGCTGCTGCTAGCGTGACTTTTCCAGGCAAGCGAGTGGCAGCCACGCTTTCCCTGCAGCCCGTAGGATGCGCACACAAGCCATGTGCACGGCAGCTTCGTTCTTCGCTTTTTGTAACGCGTCGCGCTTTCATTGCCCCGGAGGCGAAGAGTCGTCTGCTTCTCGCCCAGAAAGCTCTGCCGGCAGAGGGGCGCACCAGAGCACTGCTTCTGCCGGAACACGCCTGGCCCATACACACAATCCCTCTCAGCGCTACGTGGCACCACACTCTGCCTCTCCTGTGCTCCGCATCTAAACGGAAAGGCCCTCGGCTACGTCGCGCACAGAGAACTGTGCCAGAACAACGCGCTTCCCGGCGCTGGCCCCTGCGGCTCGGAGAAACTTGGATTTGCACCACATTCCCGGGCAGCCCCCTTTACAAGCTGCACAGCGCCCTCGGATCGCGGTGCTCTTTGCACGGTCCTTGTCAGCTCCAAGTACCCCCCCCGCGCACGTTACAGGCTCATAAAGACCAAGGATGCGAGTAGCCGTCTCGCCCAGAAAAATGTACCGGCGCAAAAGCACGATCTTCGTTACCCGTTCTCGTCGGCCAGACGGTTGTGCTCTGTCGAAAGGCTTGGACACCTAAACACTCCCGCGCTGCTTTCCCGGCACATTTCTCTAAGCGGAGAGCTAGACGGGCAGTTCGGACCCTATCGAAACAGAAGGAGAATGATTCTACCTGGAGCTGAGGCAAATCCGTGCACAGCACATGCTGCGTGCCAGCACTGTACACGCTGAGGAGCAGCAAAGCTGAGTGCCACCGCTGGGCTTCAGTTCTCTCCAGACGGCAGAAGGCGAAGATTGAAGCCGCAGAGCACGGGGCTTCTGTGTGCTCGGCACCATCTTTCCAAAGCCCAGGCAAACGCGCCTTCACAAGCCCGCTCAGCCGAGAATACGCTGGCTGGCTCGGGAAGTAAACGCGCAGCCCTTCGACTTCGTCCCACAACCTGGCTAGAAAGCAGTTTCTTACAGCTTCCGTGTTGCAGAGTCCCTGCAGCTTGAGCTCCCCCCGAAGGACGCGTCAAAAAAGGAGGCGTTCTTGAAGCCCCCCTTCTCCAAGCACAAACACACTGAGGCTCTGCAGCTTCCTTCTCAGATGGCCATGCCGTCACACTGGTCGCGCTGGCATTACCGTTGCCAGCTTCCAGCAGCTGCTAGCATGCAAAAGGGCTCGAGAAGTAAAAGGCAGTGCTGTGCTGCACCTTCGCCTTCGCACGCGTAAGCCACGTAAGTGCACTGTGTACTTGTCTCCTCTGCTTGCATCTACCGGGATACTTAATTCTCTGCATCTCGGAGCCTAAAGGTAAGAGCAGCTGTTTCCACAGAAGCTGGCTGGTGCTATAGGTAGCAGCACAAGCAGCTGTCTTTGGAGTTCCTTCTGCTGCTGCTAGCGTGACTTTTCCAGGCAAGCGAGTGGCAGCCACGCTTTCCCTGCAGCCCGTAGGATGCGCACACAAGCCATGTGCACGGCAGCTTCGTTCTTCGCTTTTTGTAATGCGTCGCGCTTTCATTGCCCCGGAGGCGAAGAGTCGTCTGCTTCTCGCCCAGAAAGCTCTGCCGGCAGAGGGGCGCACCAGAGCACTGCTTCTGCCGGAACACGCCTGGCCCATACACACAATCCCTCTCAGCGCTACGTGGCACCACACTCTGCCTCTCCTGTGCTCCGCATCTAAACGGAAAGGCCCTCGGCTACGTCGCGCACAGAGAACTGTGCCAGAACAACGCGCTTCCCGGCGCTGGCCCCTGCGGCTCGGAGAAACTTGGATTTGCACCACATTCCCGGGCAGCCCCCTTTACAAGCTGCACAGCGCCCTCGGATCGCGGTGCTCTTTGCACGGTCCTTGTCAGCTCCAAGTACCCCCCCCGCGCACGTTACAGGCTCATAAAGACCAAGGATGCGAGTAGCCGTCTCGCCCAGAAAAATGTACCGGCGCAAAAGCACGATCTTCGTTACCCGTTCTCGTCGGCCAGACGGTTGTGCTCTGTCGAAAGGCTTGGACACCTAAACACTCCCGCGCTGCTTTCCCGGCACATTTCTCTAAGCGGAGAGCTAGACGGGCAGTTCGGACCCCATCGAAACAGAAGGAGAATGATTCTACCTGGAGCTGAGGCAAATCCGTGCACAGCACATGCTGCGTGCCAGCACTGTACACGCTGAGGAGCAGCAAAGCTGAGTGCCACCGCTGGGCTTCAGTTCTCTCCAGACGGCAGAAGGCGAAGATTGAAGCCGCAGAGCACGGGGCTTCTGTGTGCTCGGCACCGTCTTTCCAAAGCCCAGGCAAACGCGCCTTCACAAGCCCGCTCAGCCGAGAATACGCTGGCTGGCTCGGGAAGTAAACGCGCAGCCCTTCGACTTCGTCCCACAACCTGGCTAGAAAGCAGTTTCTTACAGCTTCCGTGTTGCAGAGTCCCTGCAGCTTGAGCTCCCCCCGAAGGACGCGTCAAAAAAGGAGGCGTTCTTGAAGCCCCCCTTCTCCAAGCACAAACACACTGAGGCTCTGCAGCTTCCTTCTCAGATGGCCATGCCGTCACACTGGTCGCGCTGGCATTACCGTTGCCAGCTTCCAGCAGCTGCTAGCATGCAAAAGGGCTCGAGAAGTAAAAGGCAGTGCTGTGCTGCACCTTCGCCTTCGCACGCGTAAGCCACGTAAGTGCACTGTGTACTTGTCTCCTCTGCTTGCATCTACCGGGATACTTAATTCTCTGCATCTCGGAGCCTAAAGGTAAGAGCAGCTGTTTCCACAGAAGCTGGCTGGTGCTATAGGTAGCAGCACAAGCAGCTGTCTTTGGAGTTCCTTCTGCTGCTGCTAGCGTGACTTTTCCAGGCAAGCGAGTGGCAGCCACGCTTTCCCTGCAGCCCGTAGGATGCGCACACAAGCCATGTGCACGGCAGCTTCGTTCTTCGCTTTTTGTAACGCGTCGCGCTTTCATTGCCCCGGAGGCGAAGAGTCGTCTGCTTCTCGCCCAGAAAGCTCTGCCGGCAGAGGGGCGCACCAGAGCACTGCTTCTGCCGGAACACGCCTGGCCCATACACACAATCCCTCTCAGCGCTACGTGGCACCACACTCTGCCTCTCCTGTGCTCCGCATCTAAACGGAAAGGCCCTCGGCTACGTCGCGCACAGAGAACTGTGCCAGAACAACGCGCTTCCCGGCGCTGGCCCCTGCGGCTCGGAGAAACTTGGATTTGCACCACATTCCCGGGCAGCTCCCTTTACAAGCTGCACAGCGCCCTCGGATCGCGGTGCTCTTTGCACGGTCCTTGTCAGCTCCAAGTACCCCCCCGCGCACGTTACAGGCTCATAAAGACCAAGGATGCGAGTAGCCGTCTCGCCCAGAAAAATGTACCGGCGCAAAAGCACGATCTTCGTTACCCGTTCTCGTCGGCCAGACGGTTGTGCTCTGTCGAAAGGCTTGGACACCTAAACACTCCCGCGCTGCTTTCCCGGCACATTTCTCTAAGCGGAGAGCTAGACGGGCAGTTCGGACCCCATCGAAACAGAAGGAGAATGATTCTACCTGGAGCTGAGGCAAATCCGTGCACAGCACATGCTGCGTGCCAGCACTGTACACGCTGAGGAGCAGCAAAGCTGAGTGCCACCGCTGGGCTTCAGTTCTCTCCAGACGGCAGAAGGCGAAGATTGAAGCCGCAGAGCACGGGGCTTCTGTGTGCTCGGCACCGTCTTTCCAAAGCCCAGGCAAACGCGCCTTCACAAGCCCGCTCAGCCGAGAATACGCTGGCTGGCTCGGGAAGTAAACGCGCAGCCCTTCGACTTCGTCCCACAACCTGGCTAGAAAGCAGTTTCTTACAGCTTCCGTGTTGCAGAGTCCCTGCAGCTTGAGCTCACCCCGAAGGACGCGTCAAAAAAGGAGGCGTTCTTGAAGCCCCCCTTCTTCAAGCACAAACACACTGAGGCTCTGCAGCTTCCTTCTCAGATGGCCATGCCGTCACACTGGTCGCGCTGGCATTACCGTTGCCAGCTTCCAGCAGCTGCTAGCATGCAAAAGGGCTCGAGAAGTAAAAGGCAGTGCTGTGCTGTACCTTCGCCTTCGCACGCGTAAGCCACGTAAGTGCACTGTGTACTTGTCTCCTCTGCTTGCATCTACCGGGATACTTAATTCTCTGCATCTCGGAGCCTAAAGGTAAGAGCAGCTGTTTCCACAGAAGCTGGCTGGTGCTATAGGTAGCAGCACAAGCAGCTGTCTTTGGAGTTCCTTCTGCTGCTGCTAGCGTGACTTTTCCAGGCAAGCGAGTGGCAGCCACGCTTTCCCTGCAGCCCGTAGGATGCGCACACAAGCCATGTGCACGGCAGCTTCGTTCTTCGCTTTTTGTAACGCGTCGCGCTTTCATTGCCCCGGAGGCGAAGAGTCGTCTGCTTCTCGCCCAGAAAGCTCTGCCGGCAGAGGGGCGCACCAGAGCACTGCTTCTGCCGGAACACGCCTGGCCCATACACACAATCCCTCTCAGCGCTACGTGGCACCACACTCTGCCTCTCCTGTGCTCCGCATCTAAACGGAAAGGCCCTCGGCTACGTCGCGCACAGAGAACTGTGCCAGAACAACGCGCTTCCCGGCGCTGGCCCCTGCGGCTCGGAGAAACTTGGATTTGCACCACATTCCCGGGCAGCCCCCTTTACAAGCTGCACAGCGCCCTCGGATCGCGGTGCTCTTTGCACGGTCCTTGTCAGCTCCAAGTACCCCCCCCGCGCACGTTACAGGCTCATAAAGACCAAGGATGCGAGTAGCCGTCTCGCCCAGAAAAATGTACCGGCGCAAAAGCACGATCTTCGTTACCCGTTCTCGTCGGCCAGACGGTTGTGCTCTGTCGAAAGGCTTGGACACCTAAACACTCCCGCGCTGCTTTCCCGGCACATTTCTCTAAGCGGAGAGCTAGACGGGCAGTTCGGACCCCATCGAAACAGAAGGAGAATGATTCTACCTGGAGCTGAGGCAAATCCGTGCACAGCACATGCTGCGTGCCAGCACTGTACACGCTGAGGAGCAGCAAAGCTGAGTGCCACCGCTGGGCTTCAGTTCTCTCCAGACGGCAGAAGGCGAAGATTGAAGCCGCAGAGCACGGGGCTTCTGTGTGCTCGGCACCGTCTTTCCAAAGCCCAGGCAAACGCGCCTTCACAAGCCCGCTCAGCCGAGAATACGCTGGCTGGCTCGGGAAGTAAACGCGCAGCCCTTCGACTTCGTCCCACAACCTGGCTAGAAAGCAGTTTCTTACAGCTTCCGTGTTGCAGAGTCCCTGCAGCTTGAGCTCACCCCGAAGGACGCGTCAAAAAAGGAGGCGTTCTTGAAGCCCCCCTTCTCCAAGCACAAACACACTGAGGCTCTGCAGCTTCCTTCTCAGATGGCCATGCCGTCACACTGGTCGCGCTGGCATTACCGTTGCCAGCTTCCAGCAGCTGCTAGCATGCAAAAGGGCTCGAGAAGTAAAAGGCAGTGCTGTGCTGCACCTTCGCCTTCGCACGCGTAAGCCACGTAAGTGCACTGTGTACTTGTCTCCTCTGCTTGCATCTACCGGGATACTTAATTCTCTGCATCTCGGAGCCTAAAGGTAAGAGCAGCTGTTTCCACAGAAGCTGGCTGGTGCTATAGGTAGCAGCACAAGCAGCTGTCTTTGGAGTTCCTTCTGCTGCTGCTAGCGTGACTTTTCCAGGCAAGCGAGTGGCAGCCACGCTTTCCCTGCAGCCCGTAGGATGCGCACACAAGCCATGTGCACGGCAGCTTCGTTCTTCGCTTTTTGTAACGCGTCGCGCTTTCATTGCCCCGGAGGCGAAGAGTCGTCTGCTTCTCGCCCAGAAAGCTCTGCCGGCAGAGGGGCGCACCAGAGCACTGCTTCTGCCGGAACACGCCTGGCCCATACACACAATCCCTCTCAGCGCTACGTGGCACCACACTCTGCCTCTCCTGTGCTCCGCATCTAAACGGAAAGGCCCTCGGCTACGTCGCGCACAGAGAACTGTGCCAGAACAACGCGCTTCCCGGCGCTGGCCCCTGCGGCTCGGAGAAACTTGGATTTGCACCACATTCCCGGGCAGCTCCCTTTACAAGCTGCACAGCGCCCTCGGATCGCGGTGCTCTTTGCACGGTCCTTGTCAGCTCCAAGTACCCCCCCGCGCACGTTACAGGCTCATAAAGACCAAGGATGCGAGTAGCCGTCTCGCCCAGAAAAATGTACCGGCGCAAAAGCACGATCTTCGTTACCCGTTCTCGTCGGCCAGACGGTTGTGCTCTGTCGAAAGGCTTGGACACCTAAACACTCCCGCGCTGCTTTCCCGGCACATTTCTCTAAGCGGAGAGCTAGACGGGCAGTTCGGACCCCATCGAAACAGAAGGAGAATGATTCTACCTGGAGCTGAGGCAAATCCGTGCACAGCACATGCTGCGTGCCAGCACTGTACACGCTGAGGAGCAGCAAAGCTGAGTGCCACCGCTGGGCTTCAGTTCTCTCCAGACGGCAGAAGGCGAAGATTGAAGCCGCAGAGCACGGGGCTTCTGTGTGCTCGGCACCGTCTTTCCAAAGCCCAGGCAAACGCGCCTTCACAAGCCCGCTCAGCCGAGAATACGCTGGCTGGCTCGGGAAGTAAACGCGCAGCCCTTCGACTTCGTCCCACAACCTGGCTAGAAAGCAGTTTCTTACAGCTTCCGTGTTGCAGAGTCCCTGCAGCTTGAGCTCACCCCGAAGGACGCGTCAAAAAAGGAGGCGTTCTTGAAGCCCCCCTTCTTCAAGCACAAACACACTGAGGCTCTGCAGCTTCCTTCTCAGATGGCCATGCCGTCACACTGGTCGCGCTGGCATTACCGTTGCCAGCTTCCAGCAGCTGCTAGCATGCAAAAGGGCTCGAGAAGTAAAAGGCAGTGCTGTGCTGTACCTTCGCCTTCGCACGCGTAAGCCACGTAAGTGCACTGTGTACTTGTCTCCTCTGCTTGCATCTACCGGGATACTTAATTCTCTGCATCTCGGAGCCTAAAGGTAAGAGCAGCTGTTTCCACAGAAGCTGGCTGGTGCTATAGGTAGCAGCACAAGCAGCTGTCTTTGGAGTTCCTTCTGCTGCTGCTAGCGTGACTTTTCCAGGCAAGCGAGTGGCAGCCACGCTTTCCCTGCAGCCCGTAGGATGCGCACACAAGCCATGTGCACGGCAGCTTCGTTCTTCGCTTTTTGTAACGCGTCGCGCTTTCATTGCCCCGGAGGCGAAGAGTCGTCTGCTTCTCGCACAGAAAGCTCTGCCGGCAGAGGAGCGCACCAGAGCACTGCTTCTGCCGGAACACGCCTGGCCCATACACACAATCCCTCTCAGCGCTACGTGGCACCACACTCTGCCTCTCCTGTGCTCCGCATCTAAACGGAAAGGCCCTCGGCTACGTCGCGCACAGAGAACTGTGCCAGAACAACGCGCTTCCCGGCGCTGGCCCCTGCGGCTCGGAGAAACTTGGATTTGCACCACATTCCCGGGCAGCCCCCTTTACAAGCTGCACAGCGCCCTCGGATCGCGGTGCTCTTTGCACGGTCCTTGTCAGCTCCAAGTACCCCCCCCGCGCACGTTACAGGCTCATAAAGACCAAGGATGCGAGTAGCCGTCTCGCCCAGAAAAATGTACCGGCGCAAAAGCACGATCTTCGTTACCCGTTCTCGTCGGCCAGACGGTTGTGCTCTGTCGAAAGGCTTGGACACCTAAACACTCCCGCGCTGCTTTCCCGGCACATTTCTCTAAGCGGAGAGCTAGACGGGCAGTTCGGACCCTATCGAAACAGAAGGAGAATGATTCTACCTGGAGCTGAGGCAAATCCGTGCACAGCACATGCTGCGTGCCAGCACTGTACACGCTGAGGAGCAGCAAAGCTGAGTGCCACCGCTGGGCTTCAGTTCTCTCCAGACGGCAGAAGGCGAAGATTGAAGCCGCAGAGCACGGGGCTTCTGTGTGCTCGGCACCGTCTTTCCAAAGCCCAGGCAAACGCGCCTTCACAAGCCCGCTCAGCCGAGAATACGCTGGCTGGCTCGGGAAGTAAACGCGCAGCCCTTCGACTTCGTCCCACAACCTGGCTAGAAAGCAGTTTCTTACAGCTTCCGTGTTGCAGAGTCCCTGCAGCTTGAGCTCCCCCCGAAGGACGCGTCAAAAAAGGAGGCGTTCTTGAAGCCCCCCTTCTCCAAGCACAAACACACTGAGGCTCTGCAGCTTCCTTCTCAGATGGCCATGCCGTCACACTGGTCGCGCTGGCATTACCGTTGCCAGCTTCCAGCAGCTGCTAGCATGCAAAAGGGCTCGAGAAGTAAAAGGCAGTGCTGTGCTGCACCTTCGCCTTCGCACGCGTAAGCCACGTAAGTGCACTGTGTACTTGTCTCCTCTGCTTGCATCTACCGGGATACTTAATTCTCTGCATCTCGGAGCCTAAAGGTAAGAGCAGCTGTTTCCACAGAAGCTGGCTGGTGCTATAGGTAGCAGCACAAGCAGCTGTCTTTGGAGTTCCTTCTGCTGCTGCTAGCGTGACTTTTCCAGGCAAGCGAGTGGCAGCCACGCTTTCCCTGCAGCCCGTAGGATGCGCACACAAGCCATGTGCACGGCAGCTTCGTTCTTCGCTTTTTGTAACGCGTCGCGCTTTCATTGCCCCGGAGGCGAAGAGTCGTCTGCTTCTCGCCCAGAAAGCTCTGCCGGCAGAGGGGCGCACCAGAGCACTGCTTCTGCCGGAACACGCCTGGCCCATACACACAATCCCTCTCAGCGCTACGTGGCACCACACTCTGCCTCTCCTGTGCTCCGCATCTAAACGGAAAGGCCCTCGGCTACGTCGCGCACAGAGAACTGTGCCAGAACAACGCGCTTCCCGGCGCTGGCCCCTGCGGCTCGGAGAAACTTGGATTTGCACCACATTCCCGGGCAGCCCCCTTTACAAGCTGCACAGCGCCCTCGGATCGCGGTGCTCTTTGCACGGTCCTTGTCAGCTCCAAGTACCCCCCCCGCGCACGTTACAGGCTCATAAAGACCAAGGATGCGAGTAGCCGTCTCGCCCAGAAAAATGTACCGGCGCAAAAGCACGATCTTCGTTA
The DNA here is from genome assembly GCF_041296385.1 of Aphelocoma coerulescens. NCBI lineage: Eukaryota > Metazoa > Chordata > Aves > Passeriformes > Corvidae > Aphelocoma > Aphelocoma coerulescens. The sequence goes on along the minus strand of NW_027183643.1, from coordinate 9,749 downwards.
CCCGTTCTCGTCGGCCAGACGGTTGTGCTCTGTCGAAAGGCTTGGACACCTAAACACTCCCGCGCTGCTTTCCCGGCACATTTCTCTAAGCGGAGAGCTAGACGGGCAGTTCGGACCCCATCGAAACAGAAGGAGAATGATTCTACCTGGAGCTGAGGCAAATCCGTGCACAGCACATGCTGCGTGCCAGCACTGTACACGCTGAGGAGCAGCAAAGCTGAGTGCCACCGCTGGGCTTCAGTTCTCTCCAGACGGCAGAAGGCGAAGATTGAAGCCGCAGAGCACGGGGCTTCTGTGTGCTCGGCACCGTCTTTCCAAAGCCCAGGCAAACGCGCCTTCACAAGCCCGCTCAGCCGAGAATACGCTGGCTGGCTCGGGAAGTAAACGCGCAGCCCTTCGACTTCGTCCCACAACCTGGCTAGAAAGCAGTTTCTTACAGCTTCCGTGTTGCAGAGTCCCTGCAGCTTGAGCTCACCCCGAAGGACGCGTCAAAAAAGGAGGCGTTCTTGAAGCCCCCCTTCTCCAAGCACAAACACACTGAGGCTCTGCAGCTTCCTTCTCAGATGGCCATGCCGTCACACTGGTCGCGCTGGCATTACCGTTGCCAGCTTCCAGCAGCTGCTAGCATGCAAAAGGGCTCGAGAAGTAAAAGGCAGTGCTGTGCTGCACCTTCGCCTTCGCACGCGTAAGCCACGTAAGTGCACTGTGTACTTGTCTCCTCTGCTTGCATCTACCGGGATACTTAATTCTCTGCATCTCGGAGCCTAAAGGTAAGAGCAGCTGTTTCCACAGAAGCTGGCTGGTGCTATAGGTAGCAGCACAAGCAGCTGTCTTTGGAGTTCCTTCTGCTGCTGCTAGCGTGACTTTTCCAGGCAAGCGAGTGGCAGCCACGCTTTCCCTGCAGCCCGTAGGATGCGCACACAAGCCATGTGCACGGCAGCTTCGTTCTTCGCTTTTTGTAACGCGTCGCGCTTTCATTGCCCCGGAGGCGAAGAGTCGTCTGCTTCTCGCCCAGAAAGCTCTGCCGGCAGAGGGGCGCACCAGAGCACTGCTTCTGCCGGAACACGCCTGGCCCATACACACAATCCCTCTCAGCGCTACGTGGCACCACACTCTGCCTCTCCTGTGCTCCGCATCTAAACGGAAAGGCCCTCGGCTACGTCGCGCACAGAGAACTGTGCCAGAACAACGCGCTTCCCGGCGCTGGCCCCTGCGGCTCGGAGAAACTTGGATTTGCACCACATTCCCGGGCAGCCCCCTTTACAAGCTGCACAGCGCCCTCGGATCGCGGTGCTCTTTGCACGGTCCTTGTCAGCTCCAAGTACCCCCCCCGCGCACGTTACAGGCTCATAAAGACCAAGGATGCGAGTAGCCGTCTCGCCCAGAAAAATGTACCGGCGCAAAAGCACGATCTTCGTTACCCGTTCTCGTCGGCCAGACGGTTGTGCTCTGTCGAAAGGCTTGGACACCTAAACACTCCCGCGCTGCTTTCCCGGCACATTTCTCTAAGCGGAGAGCTAGACGGGCAGTTCGGACCCCATCGAAACAGAAGGAGAATGATTCTACCTGGAGCTGAGGCAAATCCGTGCACAGCACATGCTGCGTGCCAGCACTGTACACGCTGAGGAGCAGCAAAGCTGAGTGCCACCGCTGGGCTTCAGTTCTCTCCAGACGGCAGAAGGCGAAGATTGAAGCCGCAGAGCACGGGGCTTCTGTGTGCTCGGCACCGTCTTTCCAAAGCCCAGGCAAACGCGCCTTCACAAGCCCGCTCAGCCGAGAATACGCTGGCTGGCTCGGGAAGTAAACGCGCAGCCCTTCGACTTCGTCCCACAACCTGGCTAGAAAGCAGTTTCTTACAGCTTCCGTGTTGCAGAGTCCCTGCAGCTTGAGCTCACCCCGAAGGACGCGTCAAAAAAGGAGGCGTTCTTGAAGCCCCCCTTCTCCAAGCACAAACACACTGAGGCTCTGCAGCTTCCTTCTCAGATGGCCATGCCGTCACACTGGTCGCGCTGGCATTACCGTTGCCAGCTTCCAGCAGCTGCTAGCATGCAAAAGGGCTCGAGAAGTAAAAGGCAGTGCTGTGCTGCACCTTCGCCTTCGCACGCGTAAGCCACGTAAGTGCACTGTGTACTTGTCTCCTCTGCTTGCATCTACCGGGATACTTAATTCTCTGCATCTCGGAGCCTAAAGGTAAGAGCAGCTGTTTCCACAGAAGCTGGCTGGTGCTATAGGTAGCAGCACAAGCAGCTGTCTTTGGAGTTCCTTCTGCTGCTGCTAGCGTGACTTTTCCAGGCAAGCGAGTGGCAGCCACGCTTTCCCTGCAGCCCGTAGGATGCGCACACAAGCCATGTGCACGGCAGCTTCGTTCTTCGCTTTTTGTAACGCGTCGCGCTTTCATTGCCCCGGAGGCGAAGAGTCGTCTGCTTCTCGCACAGAAAGCTCTGCCGGCAGAGGGGCGCACCAGAGCACTGCTTCTGCCGGAACACGCCTGGCCCATACACACAATCCCTCTCAGCGCTACGTGGCACCACACTCTGCCTCTCCTGTGCTCCGCATCTAAACGGAAAGGCCCTCGGCTACGTCGCGCACAGAGAACTGTGCCAGAACAACGCGCTTCCCGGCGCTGGCCCCTGCGGCTCGGAGAAACTTGGATTTGCACCACATTCCCGGGCAGCCCCCTTTACAAGCTGCACAGCGCCCTCGGATCGCGGTGCTCTTTGCACGGTCCTTGTCAGCTCCAAGTACCCCCCCCGCGCACGTTACAGGCTCATAAAGACCAAGGATGCGAGTAGCCGTCTCGCCCAGAAAAATGTACCGGCGCAAAAGCACGATCTTCGTTACCCGTTCTCGTCGGCCAGACGGTTGTGCTCTGTCGAAAGGCTTGGACACCTAAACACTCCCGCGCTGCTTTCCCGGCACATTTCTCTAAGCGGAGAGCTAGACGGGCAGTTCGGACCCTATCGAAACAGAAGGAGAATGATTCTACCTGGAGCTGAGGCAAATCCGTGCACAGCACATGCTGCGTGCCAGCACTGTACACGCTGAGGAGCAGCAAAGCTGAGTGCCACCGCTGGGCTTCAGTTCTCTCCAGACGGCAGAAGGCGAAGATTGAAGCCGCAGAGCACGGGGCTTCTGTGTGCTCGGCACCATCTTTCCAAAGCCCAGGCAAACGCGCCTTCACAAGCCCGCTCAGCCGAGAATACGCTGGCTGGCTCGGGAAGTAAACGCGCAGCCCTTCGACTTCGTCCCACAACCTGGCTAGAAAGCAGTTTCTTACAGCTTCCGTGTTGCAGAGTCCCTGCAGCTTGAGCTCACCCCGAAGGACGCGTCAAAAAAGGAGGCGTTCTTGAAGCCCCCCTTCTCCAAGCACAAACACACTGAGGCTCTGCAGCTTCCTTCTCAGATGGCCATGCCGTCACACTGGTCGCGCTGGCATTACCGTTGCCAGCTTCCAGCAGCTGCTAGCATGCAAAAGGGCTCGAGAAGTAAAAGGCAGTGCTGTGCTGCACCTTCGCCTTCGCACGCGTAAGCCACGTAAGTGCACTGTGTACTTGTCTCCTCTGCTTGCATCTACCGGGATACTTAATTCTCTGCATCTCGGAGCCTAAAGGTAAGAGCAGCTGTTTCCACAGAAGCTGGCTGGTGCTATAGGTAGCAGCACAAGCAGCTGTCTTTGGAGTTCCTTCTGCTGCTGCTAGCGTGACTTTTCCAGGCAAGCGAGTGGCAGCCACGCTTTCCCTGCAGCCCGTAGGATGCGCACACAAGCCATGTGCACGGCAGCTTCGTTCTTCGCTTTTTGTAACGCGTCGCGCTTTCATTGCCCCGGAGGCGAAGAGTCGTCTGCTTCTCGCCCAGAAAGCTCTGCCGGCAGAGGGGCGCACCAGAGCACTGCTTCTGCCGGAACACGCCTGGCCCATACATACAATCCCTCTCAGCGCTACGTGGCACCACACTCTGCCTCTCCTGTGCTCCGCATCTAAACGGAAAGGCCCTCGGCTACGTCGCGCACAGAGAACTGTGCCAGAACAACGCGCTTCCCGGCGCTGGCCCCTGCGGCTCGGAGAAACTTGGATTTGCACCACATTCCCGGGCAGCTCCCTTTACAAGCTGCACAGCGCCCTCGGATCGCGGTGCTCTTTGCACGGTCCTTGTCAGCTCCAAGTACCCCCCCGCGCACGTTACAGGCTCATAAAGACCAAGGATGCGAGTAGCCGTCTCGCCCAGAAAAATGTACCGGCGCAAAAGCACGATCTTCGTTACCCGTTCTCGTCGGCCAGACGGTTGTGCTCTGTCGAAAGGCTTGGACACCTAAACACTCCCGCGCTGCTTTCCCGGCACATTTCTCTAAGCGGAGAGCTAGACGGGCAGTTCGGACCCCATCGAAACAGAAGGAGAATGATTCTACCTGGAGCTGAGGCAAATCCGTGCACAGCACATGCTGCGTGCCAGCACTGTACACGCTGAGGAGCAGCAAAGCTGAGTGCCACCGCTGGGCTTCAGTTCTCTCCAGACGGCAGAAGGCGAAGATTGAAGCCGCAGAGCACGGGGCTTCTGTGTGCTCGGCACCGTCTTTCCAAAGCCCAGGCAAACGCGCCTTCACAAGCCCGCTCAGCCGAGAATACGCTGGCTGGCTCGGGAAGTAAACGCGCAGCCCTTCGACTTCGTCCCACAACCTGGCTAGAAAGCAGTTTCTTACAGCTTCCGTGTTGCAGAGTCCCTGCAGCTTGAGCTCACCCCGAAGGACGCGTCAAAAAAGGAGGCGTTCTTGAAGCCCCCCTTCTCCAAGCACAAACACACTGAGGCTCTGCAGCTTCCTTCTCAGATGGCCATGCCGTCACACTGGTCGCGCTGGCATTACCGTTGCCAGCTTCCAGCAGCTGCTAGCATGCAAAAGGGCTCGAGAAGTAAAAGGCAGTGCTGTGCTGCACCTTCGCCTTCGCACGCGTAAGCCACGTAAGTGCACTGTGTACTTGTCTCCTCTGCTTGCATCTACCGGGATACTTAATTCTCTGCATCTCGGAGCCTAAAGGTAAGAGCAGCTGTTTCCACAGAAGCTGGCTGGTGCTATAGGTAGCAGCACAAGCAGCTGTCTTTGGAGTTCCTTCTGCTGCTGCTAGCGTGACTTTTCCAGGCAAGCGAGTGGCAGCCACGCTTTCCCTGCAGCCCGTAGGATGCGCACACAAGCCATGTGCACGGCAGCTTCGTTCTTCGCTTTTTGTAACGCGTCGCGCTTTCATTGCCCCGGAGGCGAAGAGTCGTCTGCTTCTCGCCCAGAAAGCTCTGCCGGCAGAGGGGCGCACCAGAGCACTGCTTCTGCCGGAACACGCCTGGCCCATACACACAATCCCTCTCAGCGCTACGTGGCACCACACTCTGCCTCTCCTGTGCTCCGCATCTAAACGGAAAGGCCCTCGGCTACGTCGCGCACAGAGAACTGTGCCAGAACAACGCGCTTCCCGGCGCTGGCCCCTGCGGCTCGGAGAAACTTGGATTTGCACCACATTCCCGGGCAGCCCCCTTTACAAGCTGCACAGCGCCCTCGGATCGCGGTGCTCTTTGCACGGTCCTTGTCAGCTCCAAGTACCCCCCCCGCGCACGTTACAGGCTCATAAAGACCAAGGATGCGAGTAGCCGTCTCGCCCAGAAAAATGTACCGGCGCAAAAGCACGATCTTCGTTACCCGTTCTCGTCGGCCAGACGGTTGTGCTCTGTCGAAAGGCTTGGACACCTAAACACTCCCGCGCTGCTTTCCCGGCACATTTCTCTAAGCGGAGAGCTAGACGGGCAGTTCGGACCCCATCGAAACAGAAGGAGAATGATTCTACCTGGAGCTGAGGCAAATCCGTGCACAGCACATGCTGCGTGCCAGCACTGTACACGCTGAGGAGCAGCAAAGCTGAGTGCCACCGCTGGGCTTCAGTTCTCTCCAGACGGCAGAAGGCGAAGATTGAAGCCGCAGAGCACGGGGCTTCTGTGTGCTCGGCACCGTCTTTCCAAAGCCCAGGCAAACGCGCCTTCACAAGCCCGCTCAGCCGAGAATACGCTGGCTGGCTCGGGAAGTAAACGCGCAGCCCTTCGACTTCGTCCCACAACCTGGCTAGAAAGCAGTTTCTTACAGCTTCCGTGTTGCAGAGTCCCTGCAGCTTGAGCTCACCCCGAAGGACGCGTCAAAAAAGGAGGCGTTCTTGAAGCCCCCCTTCTCCAAGCACAAACACACTGAGGCTCTGCAGCTTCCTTCTCAGATGGCCATGCCGTCACACTGGTCGCGCTGGCATTACCGTTGCCAGCTTCCAGCAGCTGCTAGCATGCAAAAGGGCTCGAGAAGTAAAAGGCAGTGCTGTGCTGCACCTTCGCCTTCGCACGCGTAAGCCACGTAAGTGCACTGTGTACTTGTCTCCTCTGCTTGCATCTACCGGGATACTTAATTCTCTGCATCTCGGAGCCTAAAGGTAAGAGCAGCTGTTTCCACAGAAGCTGGCTGGTGCTATAGGTAGCAGCACAAGCAGCTGTCTTTGGAGTTCCTTCTGCTGCTGCTAGCGTGACTTTTCCAGGCAAGCGAGTGGCAGCCACGCTTTCCCTGCAGCCCGTAGGATGCGCACACAAGCCATGTGCACGGCAGCTTCGTTCTTCGCTTTTTGTAACGCGTCGCGCTTTCATTGCCCCGGAGGCGAAGAGTCGTCTGCTTCTCGCCCAGAAAGCTCTGCCGGCAGAGGGGCGCACCAGAGCACTGCTTCTGCCGGAACACGCCTGGCCCATACACACAATCCCTCTCAGCGCTACGTGGCACCACACTCTGCCTCTCCTGTGCTCCGCATCTAAACGGAAAGGCCCTCGGCTACGTCGCGCACAGAGAACTGTGCCAGAACAACGCGCTTCCCGGCGCTGGCCCCTGCGGCTCGGAGAAACTTGGATTTGCACCACATTCCCGGGCAGCCCCCTTTACAAGCTGCACAGCGCCCTCGGATCGCGGTGCTCTTTGCACGGTCCTTGTCAGCTCCAAGTACCCCCCCCGCGCACGTTACAGGCTCATAAAGACCAAGGATGCGAGTAGCCGTCTCGCCCAGAAAAATGTACCGGCGCAAAAGCACGATCTTCGTTACCCGTTCTCGTCGGCCAGACGGTTGTGCTCTGCCGAAAGGCTTGGACACCTAAACACTCCCGCGCTGCTTTCCCGGCACATTTCTCTAAGCGGAGAGCTAGACGGGCAGTTCGGACCCCATCGAAACAGAAGGAGAATGATTCTACCTGGAGCTGAGGCAAATCCGTGCACAGCACATGCTGCGTGCCAGCACTGTACACGCTGAGGAGCAGCAAAGCTGAGTGCCACCGCTGGGCTTCAGTTCTCTCCAGACGGCAGAAGGCGAAGATTGAAGCCGCAGAGCACGGGGCTTCTGTGTGCTCGGCACCGTCTTTCCAAAGCCCAGGCAAACGCGCCTTCACAAGCCCGCTCAGCCGAGAATACGCTGGCTGGCTCGGGAAGTAAACGCGCAGCCCTTCGACTTCGTCCCACAACCTGGCTAGAAAGCAGTTTCTTACAGCTTCCGTGTTGCAGAGTCCCTGCAGCTTGAGCTCACCCCGAAGGACGCGTCAAAAAAGGAGGCGTTCTTGAAGCCCCCCTTCTCCAAGCACAAACACACTGAGGCTCTGCAGCTTCCTTCTCAGATGGCCATGCCGTCACACTGGTCGCGCTGGCATTACCGTTGCCAGCTTCCAGCAGCTGCTAGCATGCAAAAGGGCTCGAGAAGTAAAAGGCAGTGCTGTGCTGCACCTTCGCCTTCGCACGCGTAAGCCACGTAAGTGCACTGTGTACTTGTCTCCTCTGCTTGCATCTACCGGGATACTTAATTCTCTGCATCTCGGAGCCTAAAGGTAAGAGCAGCTGTTTCCACAGAAGCTGGCTGGTGCTATAGGTAGCAGCACAAGCAGCTGTCTTTGGAGTTCCTTCTGCTGCTGCTAGCGTGACTTTTCCAGGCAAGCGAGTGGCAGCCACGCTTTCCCTGCAGCCCGTAGGATGCGCACACAAGCCATGTGCACGGCAGCTTCGTTCTTCGCTTTTTGTAACGCGTCGCGCTTTCATTGCCCCGGAGGCGAAGAGTCGTCTGCTTCTCGCCCAGAAAGCTCTGCCGGCAGAGGGGCGCACCAGAGCACTGCTTCTGCCGGAACACGCCTGGCCCATACACACAATCCCTCTCAGCGCTACGTGGCACCACACTCTGCCTCTCCTGTGCTCCGCATCTAAACGGAAAGGCCCTCGGCTACGTCGCGCACAGAGAACTGTGCCAGAACAACGCGCTTCCCGGCGCTGGCCCCTGCGGCTCGGAGAAACTTGGATTTGCACCACATTCCCGGGCAGCCCCCTTTACAAGCTGCACAGCGCCCTCGGATCGCGGTGCTCTTTGCACGGTCCTTGTCAGCTCCAAGTACCCCCCCCGCGCACGTTACAGGCTCATAAAGACCAAGGATGCGAGTAGCCGTCTCGCCCAGAAAAATGTACCGGCGCAAAAGCACGATCTTCGTTACCCGTTCTCGTCGGCCAGACGGTTGTGCTCTGTCGAAAGGCTTGGACACCTAAACACTCCCGCGCTGCTTTCCCGGCACATTTCTCTAAGCGGAGAGCTAGACGGGCAGTTCGGACCCTATCGAAACAGAAGGAGAATGATTCTACCTGGAGCTGAGGCAAATCCGTGCACAGCACATGCTGCGTGCCAGCACTGTACACGCTGAGGAGCAGCAAAGCTGAGTGCCACCGCTGGGCTTCAGTTCTCTCCAGACGGCAGAAGGCGAAGATTGAAGCCGCAGAGCACGGGGCTTCTGTGTGCTCGGCACCATCTTTCCAAAGCCCAGGCAAACGCGCCTTCACAAGCCCGCTCAGCCGAGAATACGCTGGCTGGCTCGGGAAGTAAACGCGCAGCCCTTCGACTTCGTCCCACAACCTGGCTAGAAAGCAGTTTCTTACAGCTTCCGTGTTGCAGAGTCCCTGCAGCTTGAGCTCACCCCGAAGGACGCGTCAAAAAAGGAGGCGTTCTTGAAGCCCCCCTTCTCCAAGCACAAACACACTGAGGCTCTGCAGCTTCCTTCTCAGATGGCCATGCCGTCACACTGGTCGCGCTGGCATTACCGTTGCCAGCTTCCAGCAGCTGCTAGCATGCAAAAGGGCTCGAGAAGTAAAAGGCAGTGCTGTGCTGCACCTTCGCCTTCGCACGCGTAAGCCACGTAAGTGCACTGTGTACTTGTCTCCTCTGCTTGCATCTACCGGGATACTTAATTCTCTGCATCTCGGAGCCTAAAGGTAAGAGCAGCTGTTTCCACAGAAGCTGGCTGGTGCTATAGGTAGCAGCACAAGCAGCTGTCTTTGGAGTTCCTTCTGCTGCTGCTAGCGTGACTTTTCCAGGCAAGCGAGTGGCAGCCACGCTTTCCCTGCAGCCCGTAGGATGCGCACACAAGCCATGTGCACGGCAGCTTCGTTCTTCGCTTTTTGTAACGCGTCGCGCTTTCATTGCCCCGGAGGCGAAGAGTCGTCTGCTTCTCGCCCAGAAAGCTCTGCCGGCAGAGGGGCGCACCAGAGCACTGCTTCTGCCGGAACACGCCTGGCCCATACACACAATCCCTCTCAGCGCTACGTGGCACCACACTCTGCCTCTCCTGTGCTCCGCATCTAAACGGAAAGGCCCTCGGCTACGTCGCGCACAGAGAACTGTGCCAGAACAACGCGCTTCCCGGCGCTGGCCCCTGCGGCTCGGAGAAACTTG